>NC_037689.1:102904090-103101590 GCF_003255815.1 Theropithecus gelada
TGTAGGGACATGGATGCAGCTGGAAACCATCATTCTTAGCAAACTATCACAAGAACAGAAAACCAAACACCGCATGTTCTCACTCATAGGTGGGAACTGAACAATGAGATCACTTGGACTCGGGAAGGGGAACATCACACACCGGGGCCTATCATGGGGAGGGGGTGGGGGGAGGGGGGAGGGATTGCATTGGGAGTTATACCTGATGTAAATGACGTGTTGTTGGGTGCTGACGAGTTGATGGGTGCAGCACACCAACATGGCACAAGTATACATATGTAACAAACCTGCACGTTATGCACATGTACCCTAGAACTTAAAGTATAATAATAATAATTTAAAAAAAATAATGCAGTCAAGCATTTAGCAGCTTCTGCTGCTGTTGTTGTGACAGAATTCTGGACAGGACGGACCAGGGATTTACATTGAATGGCAGTCTGATGTCTTTATTTCATGGAGACAGACTGGTCTAGCATCTATAAAGTGAGGATTCATAACATTAGTACTTACTACATAAGGCTATGAAAATGCAAGTTGATTATATACGTAAAACCTGCATAATGCCTGGCATGTATGTAGTAAGGGCTCAATGAATATTAGAAACTATTGTTATGTTTCAGCACAGTGTCTGGCACCTAGGTTCTCAATATGTGTTAGCTCTTATTGTTACCTCTGGGAATCTAGTAATTATCAGGTGACAGAGATGCCCCAGCATTAGCTAGTGTTTTGGGAAGCCCCACACTTATTGTGGACTTGAACAGTAACTCAGCAAGGTGGACAGAGGAGAGAAAAAAAAATGACACCTCTTATATGATGTATGTTAGATAAGGGAGAATGAAGACTTTATGCTAAATTAGGTGACTAGGCATACATTTAAAGATATTCCATCCCTGCTTTAGCATATCCATTTATTTTCACATCATTTATCATGGTTATTTGAACAGTGTCAGCAGGTTTCTAAGACAAAGCCACACTGCAAAATCAGTTGGCATCTGGTTTCTCTTCAGTTCTAATCTGATTACCAGATCTATCTTAAGGAGATAGACTTGAATTATTTCCAGAGAATCCATGTAAACATTACAGAAATCCCTTGAGATGTACTTAAGTGAAAGTTCTGGTTTGCATTCAATTGTAATGCAAGGCCAGGGTCTCCAACACAAATGTCATTTCAATCTTTCAGTGCTTATTCTTTCAGTAGGACCATGGATATTAATTCTAGGCTGCTGTGGCTCTAGGGCCATCTGAAGGGCTGTGTGGGTCAGGGAAAATTATACTGAGGAATTGTCCTACATATTTTTATCTCCATGAAATCAGGTTAAAAGAAGAACCAAAAGAGATCAGTGAGATGGAGGGAAAGCCCATTCTTAGGTATGCTGCTCGGAGTTTATGGGTGGCCATGGGGCTTATATATATATATATAAGCTAGCTCAAGAACTATGGACCTCTCTGCTGTTTGCCTCACTGGGTCACTTCCCAGTCCATCAGCAGTGCAGTTCTTCCCAAAACACCAGCCAGCGCTGACAGCATCTCTGCCCCCAAGTAATTATTTAGTGTACAGGGGAATTCTCAGGAGATCGATTGTTTCAGGAGACTCAGGTATCTATGATGTTAACCCATTTTCATTTGCCATAACTATGACTACTCTTAAATTTACTTGTTCTTTAGGTGTTTTTGATTATGATTAAGATTGGACTGCCCAAAACAATATGTGGGTATTTGCCTATGACAAGCTAACTTGAGCCTTCTTATTTCTTCCCTTTCTTTCTGCCTTCCTTTTTACCCAATTTATTCAAATAGTAAATAATATTTGAGCATATGCTTACCATATGACAGAAAGGCAGAGTATAAAGCTGGAGATAGATAATGGCAATCAATGCATGCATAGCCCTTGTCCTTAGTCAATACATTTAGGGTGTCAGCATTCACATCAACCATATAATTGTAGAAAATTGGTAAGTGTATGGAGGTAACCCTTAATGTGTACTTCTAAACCCTCTCTATGTTGTTCTTATCCTTTATAAGATTTATGTCAGTTACCATTTCCCATGGGAAAAGTTTTAAAAATATAAATAAAATATATAATTAGATGCAGAATCCCACACATTATATACATATATACACACTATATATATGTATATATATTTATTTTTTAACATACAGATTTGAAATATATATAGACTAAGTTTACTGAAACTCTTGTAAAGCTAGGCAGCACAGCACTTAGAAGGATGAGGGGATATAAGAAATGTGACAGTTTCCGAACAATTCACTTATTCTCGTTCTGCTCTGAGAAAATAAAGAAAAATCAGATTGTATAATTTCTGAAGATTCTGCTATTTTATTTTTAAGTGCCTCTTTTCTAAAGGATTCACAGTCGCACATATTAAATGACTTGAAGACACATCCTTCTCTCCTCTATCTCAATGAATAGTTTGGTCAAGAACCAGATGAAATTTAAAACTTAACACTCTAGATAACTGAGGAAGTTTGAAGAGTCTTTTCTTGGATATCCGAGACTCTTTGACTTTCAGCTCTGTGATTTTTCATGGGTGCTAACCACACAGATAGTTGACCTAAGAGACTGTCTTATTAAATAGGATGTGAGAGACATTGAAAGCTTCCCCCACCAGCCTCCTCAGAGGTAGAGATGCCCTGCCCTATTTCAGTGATTCCTTTGGGGCCTCTGGAAGACTGTATTTAAATTTCAAATATCTGCTCTTAAAGAGCTGCATTACACTGTTCCATCTCATGGAGGAAAGGGTTAGTGGGCAAGTAGATTTTCTCTTGTGGAGAAGGGCTCAGAAAGGGTCCAAAACCTGTGAAATACCTTCAGATGGATTTCTACAGTTTAAGATCAGAAGATTCTAAGGCTGCTGAATCTTGGTACTTTTTGATAGCAGCTGTGAAGCAGAGATGTATGTACATGAAAAACATAAGGCACTAGATGAAAGAGAAATTGGTGTAGAAAGGAGATAGAATGTTAGTGACCTAATACAACCCTTCCCTATTTTATAATTTTGTTGGTCTGACACTGCCCTCCTGTAAAGAGCTAATCACAATATAAGGATTAGCGTTCTCAAGTTACCTGCTCCACTTGACTGTGAGTCCTTTGAAAGTAGGAACCCCAATTTTAGTTACTTTGTATCACTTGCCCCTGGGTCTTACTTGACATATAATAAATGTTCAGCAAATGCTGCATTAAAGAAAAAGCAATGTCATTTCAGGGGTCTGAAACTGTCAAATCTTCTCTCACATTCTTTATTTTGGTCAAAGGTCTTCTTATCAGATGTCTTCCCTGATCACCCTACCTAAAATTACACCATCATGCTCCAGCCTCTTGTTTTTGCTATCTAGCAGTTATAACTACCTGAAGTTATACTATATAATTCTTATTCTGTTTATTATCTGTCTTCTCTGATATAATCTAATACTCTTAATGGCAGAAATCTTGTGTATGTATGTACTGCTGCATCTCCAGTACCTAGAAAGCGTCCAACACAAAATAGCATCTCAAAAAATATTTGTTGAAGAGTGTACCAAGTGCTTGAGGACATTCTTCCAAATAGTTTTACTCCATTAATTTTTGTTATATTTGATTCCAAAGAATATCAGATATGTTTGGAAGATAATATTAAACATAGATGCTTAGGGAAAGAAAAATCTCTTTTAATTCTAGGTTTAATTGCTCCAAATAGTCAATAAAGTGGTAAGAAGAATTAAGAAGTAGAATAGACATTTAATAAGAAAGTCTTTTGGCAATGTAAGTATATTATATTTTACTCTTATCGGGGCAGGTGGTTTTTGTAAGTACTTTTTTATTTCAAAAGGGTGGCATTATTTGAATTAATTCACTAGTTAAAACTCTCAGAGCCTAAAAGTGATTTTTTCCATTTCAATTATCTTTATTTTCTAAAATATTTTCAAAGACAGTGGCTTCATGCTAAGGATAGAGAATGTGCTTGAAGAACTGTATGTAGCTCATGATTAACTGAAACTCTGTGAAATGAGCCTCTTCGTGTATTTGGCAATTATACTTCTTCAAAATACAATTCAAATGATAGAAATAATATTTTACAATGAAAAGATCATCTGTCTTATTTTATTGTATGTTCTACATCTAACAGTTCACTTAATGAGAATAGTCCCTTGTGTCAAATTCAAATTCTCATTTGGCACTTTTCCTAGACAAATTGCTTTCTGCCCATCATACAATTTTGCTTTGAAGCATTCTGGCAGTGGGTGATATAGGGAGACTTAGAATCAAATTCTGCTTTTAATCTGGAACGAGAAACAGTCCTTTCATCTTCCAGGTGATCTTTAGATCATATGTGTATAACACTTTCTTTTTCGAAAGTCTACCCTCTGGATTCAGCTATGATAACTATCAAGCACAGATAACTAAGAACTTAGGCTCTTACAATGTTTAAAGTAGCCCAAGACAGCATAGAAGTTCTGTTCTTAGAGGTTCAGAAACAGGTGAGGACTGATGGTAACAAAGGTTGTGAAAATTAGACATTGCTGGTTTTGTTGTTTAGAGCAAGTGGCAGTCTCTGAAATATTTACTGGTTGAGCAGGGAATATTTGTTATAATTCTCCAAACAAAAGAGAAAAGAGGAATTGTTACCAATAACAGAAAGCTTTTACGACTCTCTAACTTCTTTATAAGATATAGCTTCCAGGACATGTGTTGGGCAGACTTCAGTAAAAGAAGATAGTATGTTTATGTTGACAGAGATGAGTCAGTTACAGATTTGTCCAGGGATTCTCATTAGTTATTATCTTTCTGTTAACTTCCTTCCAACTTCTGATGTGTGAGTGCCATTGTTACAGTGTTTTTCACAATTTTCTTTTGTTTTCTTTAGTAATTTTTTTTTTGGGGGGGGTAGAAATACATTTTCTATGCCTACTTACGGCAAGTCAGGCTTTGTCTCTCTGAACCATTTTATCTGTGGTGACATTTGGAAATTAACTTACAATGTTTTCCACTGTGTATTGTAGGGGGATTATTATAGACAAAAACTCTTTTAAGATACCTTGTTTTGTTCCTGCTTAGAACTATTATCGGTTTCACACAATCTTTAGTCTTCTTGTCTTAGGTAGGATCAAGGAAGAAAAGAGGGAAGTTTCAAAATACTTTTTCTTGTTCTCCCTGCTTATTATCACAGGAGAAAGTTAAAACTTTGTTACAACAAATAAATCCTTTAATAAAATTTTAATTGAACACTTATAGCTCTACTTATTGGGCAATCATGTGGTTAGAACCAGTTTTGTTTTTTGTTTGTTTGTTTTTGTAAAACAGAATTGAAACAATTACTTCTGCCCTCTAAATAATTAGACTGCTATACTTTCCTCAAAGTATAAGCTGACCAGACTTTATCTTTGACTTCAGTATGTTTCTGGACTGTCCCTAAATGTCAAATTAATCTTAAAAGCCCATTGGATTAATGTTGAAAATTGTTATACATTTTTTATTCATTCATCAATATTGTAATATACTCTTCTTTTCCTCTTTTGGGGTATGGGGCTGTAAAGTTGATTTGATTTCTTAAAGCACAAAGAACCTCACTGATCTCAACATAAAACTTATTGTATTATGTTACTGCAAAATAAAGTAATGAAAATAACATTGCAAAACTGTGTTCATACGTTATTTATAAGAAAAAGCCATTTGTAAAAGCCTGTCAGTGTTTCTTGTAGTGCTTCCCTTTTTAAGGAATCCATTAACCATGATATTCTTTTATATTTGGCAAAAACTATTTTATGAAAGAGAAGAGTGTTGTTTAGATAACTGCAGCTGTTTCTGCAGTCCAGGTGGGAAGAACAAAGACATCTGGTTTGTTTGAGGAAACACCTTAATGAGTCTTTCAGTTATGAAGGAAAGGCCCTGACCATAGGGTAGAGGTTGAAATAAATGGGAACTAATTGATTTTCCCATGAAGATAACAACATTTTGAATTTTCTACCAGACAGCAAAAAAGACAAGAGTTGGGACCAAGAATATGTGGAAAAGCATTGATGGGGGAATGGGTTCCAGAATCATGATAGCTGGCCAGTACTGGAATACAACCATGATAAGAACTGAAGCCTGATAGTCAATGTCTACAAGTTGTTACCTGCTCTGTGCAGCAATCTTCCTCAGCTAGGCTAACCTTTAGTGAAAGCCTGTTACAGGTTTGGGTACCCTTTGTGTGAAATGCTTGGGACCAGAAGTGTTTTGAATATTGGATTTCTTAAGGTTTTGGAATATTTACATTATATTTACTGGTCGAATCCCTAATCTGAAAACCTGAAATCTGAAATGCTCTAATGAGCATTTCCTTTGAGCATCATGCAGGTGCTCAAAAGTTTCAGATTTTGGAAGAAGTAAAATTATACTGCTTTGCAGATGATATAATCTTATATTTGAAAAAACCTAAAGACTCCATCGAACTATTAGAACTGATAAATTCAGTGAAGTTGCAGGATACAAAATCAATATTTAAAAAATCAGTAACCTTTCTATATGCCAATATTGAACAATCTGTAAAAGAAATAAAAAAGTAATTCTGTTATACAATAGCCACAAATAAAATGAAATATCTATGAATTAACTTAACCTAAGAAATGAAAGATCTTCATAATGAAAACTATAAAACGCTGATGAAAGAATCAACCCAAATGTCCATCAGTGACAGACTGGATTAAGAAAATGTGTTACATATACACCATGGAATACTATGCAGCCATAAAAAAGGATGAGTTTGTGTCCTTTGTAGGGACATGGATGCAGCTGGAAACCATCATTCTTAGCAAACTATCACAAGAACAGAAAACCAAACACCGCATGTTCTCACTCATAGGTGGGAACTGAACAATGAGATCACTTGGACTTGGGAAGGGGAACATCACACACTGGAGCCTATCATGGGGAGGGGGTAGGGGGGAGGGATTGCATTGGGAGTTATACCTGATGTAAATGACGAGTTGATGGGTGCTGACGAGTTGATGGGTGCAGCACACCAACATGGCACAAGTATACATATGTAACAAACCTGCACGTTATGCACATGTACCCTAGAACTTAAAGTATAATAAATAAATAAATAAATAAATAAATAAATAAATAAAAATTGAAGAAGACACCAAAAAATGGAAAGATATTCCATGTTCATGGATTAGAAGAATCAATATTGTTAAAATGTTTATACCACCCAAAGCAATCTACAGATTCAATGCAATCCCTGTAAAACTACCAATGACATTCTTCACAGAAATAGAAAAATAAATCCTAAAATGTATATGGAACCACAAAAGACCAAGAATATCCAAAGCTATTCTAATGCAAGAATCACATTATCTGACTTCAAATTATATAACCGAGCTATAGTAACCAAAACATCATGGTACTGGCATAAACACAGATACATAGAATAATGAAATAGAATAGAGAACCCAAAACAAAATCCACATACCTACAGTGAACTCATTTTTGACAACGATGCCAAAAGCATACACTGGGGAAAAGACAGTCTCTTCAATAAATAGTGCTGGGAAAATGATATCCATATGCAGAAGAAAGAAACTAGGCCCCTATCTCTCACCATATACGAAAATCAAATCAAAATGGAATAAAGACTTTAAGACCACAAACTATGAAACTGATACAGGAAAACATTGGAGAAAATCTCCAGGACCTTGGTCGGGGCAAAAATTTCTTGAGCAATACCTGACAAGCAAATGCAACCAAAGCAAAAATGGACAAATAGGATCACATCAAGTTAAAAAGCTTCTGCACACTAAAGGAAACAATCGTCAAAGTGAAGAGACAACCCACAGAATGGGAGAAAATAATTTAAAGCTACCCATCTGAGAAGGATTAATAACCACAGTATAAAAGGATTTCAAACAACTCTATAGGAAAAAAAAATCTAATAATCTGAGCTAATAAAAAATAGGCAAATGATTTGAATGGACATTTCCCAAAAGAAGATATACAAATGAGAAACAGGCATAATAAAGGGTGCTCAACATCACTGATCATCAGAGAAATGCAAATCAAAACTATGATGAGACATCATCTCACCCCAGTTAGAATGGCTTATACCCAAAATACATGAAATAACAAATGCTGGTGAGGATGCGGAGAAAAGGGGAACCCTTGTATACTGTTGGTGGGAATGTATATTAGTACAACTACTTTGAAGAACAGTTCGGAAGTTCGTAAAAAAACTAAAAATTGAGCTACCGTATGATCCAGCAATCTCACTGCGGGGTACATACCCAAAAGAAAGGAAATCAGGATATTGAAGAGATATCTGCACAACTATGTTTGTTGCAGCAATGCTTACAATAGCTAAGATTTGGAAACAACTTAAGTGTCCATCAACAGATGAATGGATAAAGAAAATGTGGCATATACACAATAGAGCACTATTCAGCCATCAAAAAGAATGAGATCCAGTCATCTGCAGCAACATGGATGGAACTGGAGGACATTATGTTAAGTAAAATAAGCCAGGCACAGAAAGACAAATATCATGTGTTCTCACCTGTGAGATCTAAAAATGAAAACAACTGAACTCATGGACATAGAGAGTAGGATGTTTATATGCTGGATTACGTTTATTGACTTGCGTATGTTGAACCAACCTTGCATCCCAGGGATGAAGCCCACTTGATCATGGTGGATAAGCTTTTTGATGTGCTGCTGGATTCGGTTTGCCAGTATTTTATTGAGGATTTTTGCATCTATGTTTTTCAGGGATATTGGTCTAAAATTCTCTTTTTTTGTTGCGTCTCTGCCAGATATTGGTATCAGGAAGATGTTGGCCTCATAAAATGAGTTAGGGAGGATTCCCTCTTTTTCTATTGATTGGAATAGTTTCAGAAGGAATGGTACCAGCTCCTCCTTGAACCTCTGGTAGAATTCGGCTGTGAATCCGTCTGGTCCTGGACTTTCTTTGGTTGGTAGGCTATTAATTATTGCCTCAATTTCAGAGCCTGCTATTGGTCTATTCAGGGATTCAATTTCTTCCTGGTTTAGTCTTGGGAGAGTGTAAGTATCCTGGAAATTATCCATTTCTTCTAGGTTTTCTAGTTTATTTGCGTAGAGGTGTTTATAGTATTTTCTGATGGTAGTTTGTATTTCTGTGGGGTCGGTGGTGACATCCCCTTTATCATTTTTTAT
The DNA here is from genome assembly GCF_003255815.1 of Theropithecus gelada. NCBI lineage: Eukaryota > Metazoa > Chordata > Mammalia > Primates > Cercopithecidae > Theropithecus > Theropithecus gelada. Next base: position 102,913,257 of record NC_037689.1, read on the forward strand.
TGCGTCTATTTGATTCTTCTCTCTTTTCTTCTTTATTAGTCTTGCTAGCGGTCTGTCAATTTTGTTGATCTTTTCAAAAAACCAACTCCTGGATTCATCGATTTTTTGGAGGATTTTTCGTGTCTCTATCTCCTTCAGTTCTGCTCTGATCTTAGTTATTTCTTGCCTTCTGCTAGCTTTTGAATGTGTTTGCTCTTGCTTCTCTAGTTCTTTTAATTGTGATGTTAGGGTATCAATTTGAGATCTTTCCTGCTTTCTCTTGTGGGCATTTAGTGCTATAAATTTCCCTCTACACTGCTTTAAATGTGTCCCAGAGATTCTGGTATGCTGTATCTTTATTCTGGTTGGTTTCAAAGAACATCTTTATTTCTGCCTTCATTTCATTATGTACCCAGTAGTCATTCAGGAGCAGGTTGTTCAGTTTCCATGTAGTTGAGCGGTTTTGATTGATTTTCTTAGTCCTGAGTTCTAGTTTGATTGCACTGTGGTCTGAGAGACAGTTTGTTATAATTTCTGTTCTTGTACATTTGCTGAGGAGTGCTTTCCTTCCAACTATGTGGTCAATTTTGGAATAAGTGTGATGTGGTGCTGAGAAGAATGTATATTCTGTTGATTTGGGGTGGAGAGTTCTGTAGATGTCTATTAGGTCCGCTTGGTGCAGAGTTGAGTTCAATTCCTGGGAAAATTGGCTAGCCATAAGCAGAAAGCTGAAACTGGATCCTTTCCTTACTCCTTATACGAAAATTAATTCAAGATGGATTAGAGACTTAAATGTTAGACCTAATACCATAAAAACCCTTGAAGAAAACATAGTTAATACCATTCAGGACATAGGCATGGGTAAGGACTTCATGTCTAAAACACCAAAAGCAACGGCAACGAAAGCCAAAATTGACAAATGGGATCTAATTAAACTAAAGAGCTTCTGCACAGCAAAAGAAACTACCATCAGAGCGAACAGGCAACCTACAGAATGGGAGAACATTTTTGCAATCTACTCATCTGACAAAGGGCTAATATCCAGAACCTACAAAGAACTCAAACAAATTTACAAGAAAAACAACAAACAACGCCATCAACAAGTGGGCAAAGGATATGAACAGACATTTCTCAAAAGAAGACATGCATACAGCCAGCAGACACATGAAAAAATGCTCGTCATCACTGGCCATCAGAGAAATGCAAATCAAAACCACAATGAGATACCATCTCACACCAGTTAGAATGGCAATCATTAAAAAGTTAGAAAACAACAGGTGCTGGAGAGGATGTGGAGAAATAGGAACACTTTTACACTGTTGGTGGGATTGTAAACTAGTTCAACCATTGCGGAAAACAGTATGGCGATTCCTCAAGGATCTAGAACTAGAAATACCATATGACCCAGCCATCCCATTACTGGGTATATACCCAAAGGATTATAAATCATGCTGCTCTAAAGACACATGCAGACGTATGTTTATTGTGGCACTATTCACAATAGCAAAGACTTGGAATCAACCCAAATGTCCATCAGTGACAGACTGGATTAAGAAAATGTGTTACATATACACCATGGAATACTATGCAGCCATAAAAAAGGATGAGTTTGTGTCCTTTGTAGGGACATGGGTGCAGCTGGAAACCATCATTCTCAGCAAACTATCGCAAGAACAGAAAACCAAACACCGCATGTTCTCACTCATAGGTGGGAACTGAACAACGAGATCACTTGGACTCGGGAAGGGGAACATCACACACTGGGGCCTATTGTGGGGAGGGGGAAGCGGGGAGGGATGGCATTGGGAGTTATACCTGATGTAAATGACGAGTTGATGGGTGCTGACGAGTTGATGGGTGCAGCACACCAACATGGCACAAGTATACATATGTAAGAAACCTGCACGTTATGCACATGTACCCTAGAACTTAAAGTATAATAAAATGTGTATATATATATGTGTGTGTGTATATATGTGTATATATGTGTGTGTATATATATATGTGTATGTGTGTGTATATATGTATATATATGTGTGTGTGTATATATGTGTGTGTGTGTGTGTGTGTGTGTATATATATATATATATATATATATAAAGAAAGTAGAAGGATGGTTACCAGAGTCTGGGAAGGGTGGTGGGGAGCTGGATGGAACCTGGGGATGGTTAATGGGTATCATTAGAAAAAAATAGTTAGAAAGGATGAATAAGACCTACTGTTTGATAGCACAACAGAGTGACTATAGTCAATAATAACTTAATTGTACATTTTAAAATAACTAAAAGAGTGTAATTAGATTATTTGTAATATAAAAGATCAATGCTTGATGGGATAGATATCCTATTCCCCATGATGTGCTTATTTCATATTACATGCCTGTATCAAAACATCTCATGTACCCTGTAAATACATACACCTCCTATGTACCCAATCAAATCGAAAATTAAATTTTTTTAAAAAGTTTTAGATTTTGGAGCATTTCAGATTTTGCATTTTTGTATTAGGGACATTCAACCTGTATGTGCAAAAGCAGTGTGTTAGTAGTACCATGAGGAGTCGTGCATAGTGGGTTGTATTAATATTTGGAGTGAGTCAGTGTAGAAAAAGAACTTATCAGTAATAATGACGCCAAGATTGCTGAAGTTGATCAAGAATTGACTGGGAAGCTAGAATTCAGAATTAAAGCTAATGACAATGACCAAGAAACATAAGGGCATATCAAAGAAAGTGCTGGATTTCCTGCAATTACATAAGAACAAGTACTGGAGTTCTTTTCTTTAGATATTAAAAGAAAGCATAAGCCCAGAATGTTAGAGAAGTAGGAGACAGTCAATTTATATATATGAGGGGTTAGGAGCATAAATACATGCCCCTGGAGCATGGTGAATTTATAAATACTTATGTATTTAGAGTTTATATATTTTTCATTCTTGTACTTGGTCAGTTTTGCTGTCTTTAAATAAAGCTGTTCAAGATCTGCTTGCAATACCTTTGTATTTTGCTTGAGTGCACCAATTTTTATTTTAGATTTATAAAGTCTAATTATCATTCAATGTCTTTGTTCAAGCCCTAGACACATTTTTCCTTGTTTTCTTATAGCTCAATTTTCAAGTTAATGATTATAATGCTATCATGATTTTATATTATGTGTCTTATTAAAAACTACATTCACTAGTGTGTTCTGTGACACATCTAATTATTCACATAAAGGGAATCACTTTCAAAAAGTTGGGGAAACACTGTAAGCCAGAGTCTACAATTCACATTTAAAAACTAATAATCTCTGAGAGGTCCCACAGGGGAAGAAAAAAATTAACATGGATTTGAACTCACTTTTTACCTAAAACCTATTTATATCCCATGGAACTAATGTTCATTAAAACAAATAATCCAAAGTGTTTTTGCATTATCTCATTTATTCTCACAAATAAAATATTAAAAATGATTTACTAGTCAAGGGAGAAAAAAATTACATAACTCCAATTATATTTAAAGCATCTTTATATTTAAAGAGATTATACTAAAAGCAATGTGCACCTTTCATTCCATGAGAAATTAAATTTAATCTGACTTCTTGCATCTTATTCTCCACTTACATTTGCTGAGCATTTTTTCTTTATTCTCCTTAGTACGGTGTTAAATATCTACTGTCATCCACTGAACAAATATTTCAAAGCATTGCTTTTTTTGTATGAGTATTTTCTGTTTTTAATCCAGTATCTCACATAGTCTACATGGTTCCCTCTACCAACCATGGCCTCTATGGAAGATGATGAGGCATCAGTATCATTCTTTTGGTAACGAGACAAAATCAAAAGTAACTCCTCCTCCCAAATTTGACCAACGTCTATGAGAAAGACACTTTACCTGAATTTATTGCTTCTTAATTCTAAACTTCGGGTCACCTCATTGCCCCTTGCCCCCTCCCAGCACCCAACAACACAGGCCCCTGAAACACCCTGGAGCATAGACAATCATGGATCCAGGTCAAATCCCATCATCAAGAGTTTAGAAATGAGAACACAGAAAGTTTATTTAGTCAAGATCATACAGCTAATCTTGGTTTCTCTGGCTCGTGGCTCAATCTCTGGTATTTTAAAGTTTCCAAGGCCAACGACTACTTCTTACAACATATGCAGACACTTACATATATACAGAAGCCAAACATATACCACATTTGGAAAAAGGCATCAGTGAGATATGTTACAGGACTGTTTACTAAAATAAAAATAAAATTACAATTCCAGAAATATTTTTCTTATGAAAATTCAATAACAGTTTTTGTTTCCACATAAGATTTTTAGAGAAGATTTGCTTGTCTGTCCTGCACCTGCTCTAATGTCATGGAATGCCTGAGCCTCTTGGTGTCAATAACCCACATATTCAAGAATTCCCCAAATTTCATGCATGTTACAAACTATAATACTTTTATGGCATTGAATTTAAACTCTCAATACTGATGCACAAAAATTAGCCATGACAGTGCTTTTGGAGATATTGCAGCTAAACATGATAATAAAATACAATACAAAGGGATAAAAACCAAAGCTTATAGATATAATGAGATCTTCTATTCAGAATTACTATATATTTTATCTTCACAATATTGACTTGTCTAGAGAAAATGGAGAAACTCTATCTTAGCTGACAAGTTAACTCTCCATATGCTTCCAAGAAACACGGAAATCTAGAAGATGAAGTCATTTGTCTGTGGATATTAACATGCACAATTTTGCGGATGTAAATTATTTGAGAATCTCTTAGAAAACAAAGGGAGTAGGATAAATTAGTAAGAGGATCAAATAAAAGTGTTGTCTAAGAGCTGAGTGGGAACTTGGTGGGATGATGCTCATTATCTGGGTGTCAGAATTGGTTGTTGAATTGAAAGATAAAGGAGAAATGATGGAGAAGATGATGATATTACCTGATAGAGGCCTACAGGAAAATGGAGGAGTAGTGTGAAAGTGATCTTTTTTGGAGAAAACTGAACAATATGTATTGTTGGTGGAAAATGGGCCTCAACAGAGTGAAGGATTCTTGTCATGGAAAAGATAGAAAAAGGGTTGGATAGTTACAGGGGAACAGCAATTCCAGAGTGGGGAGTGTGGACTGGATACAAGAGAATGAGGGAGCTCAGGATGAGCAGAAGGGTGGTGAAGCAATATTCATTAAGCACATTCTATGTGCCAGTCAATAGGCCAGGCTTCAAATTATTACCTTGCTGAAATCTTCACAGCAGCCCTCTAATGGGTATTTATCCCTGATTCCATAGCCATGCTCCACTTTCCCTCCTATTACAATGGCTGAAGAACTCAAACCCCTTTCAAAGGCTAGCACTGTCACTTGTCCTCTAAATCCCATCCCCTCCATTTTTCTTTTTATTGAAACATTCTCAATGGTATTCAAACATACTCTGCTCTCTCTTCTATTAAATAGGCAAATGCAACTCATCAACCTCTTTTTCTCCCTTGACTACTGCCCCATTTCTCTACTTCCTTTCATGGAAGAACTTCTTGAAAGAGTTTTTCATAATCACTTCATTTCCGCACCTCTAACTGACTTTTGAACATAACTAGAGGAGGAGTAGGAGGGGACACTCATTCCAAAGTGTCCAATTAAGCCCAGTCCTTCAAAAATATTATGTTGTCATGATGGCTGTTAAGAGTATGGTGAAAAGATATTAGAATAAGATGTGGGGAATCATGACCATGAGACAGATAAAGTAGTCAAAGGTTTCCCACCTTTTAAAAATGTACTTGATCCCCCACTAATTGCACAAACTCTGCCCCTCAGGCCTAGATACACCCACAGCATCAGGCCCACACTTTTGGCTTCATTCCACTCTATTGTGTCCTCTATCCACTCCAATAAACTGAAACAGTTCTTGTTAGAGTCACCAATGACCATCAAAAATCCAATGGTAACTTCCCTGTCCTCTTTATACTCAACCTCTCTGTAGCATCTGATCCTGTTAACCTTGTCTTCTTGAACCACCATTTCTGCTGGATTGCTCGATATCATACCCTCTTGGTTTTTCTCCTAGTTTACTGTCTAGTCACTCCCATGCTCCTTTACGTGTTCCTCTTTCTCTATCTGACTTTTAAATCTTGAACTGCAGGCCACTGGGGCAGAGGAAGCATGCACATTAGTGCATGGTGTTTGGTATCTCATAATACCACTTTGGTGGAAGAGCAGTGGCTGTAGAACCTGTTTCTTTTTTTAACTTTGATTTTAGGTTCAGGAGTATATGTGCAGGTTTGCTATATAGATGAATTGCATGTCTCGGAGGTTTGGGGTACAGATTATTTCATCGCCTATGTAATAAGCATAATACCCTATAGATTGTTTTTTGATCCTCACCTTCTTCCCACCCTTCATCCTCAAGTAAGCCCTTGTGTCTGCTGTAGAACCTCTTTCTAGGTATATGATTAGTGACTGTACCCCCAGTGCCCTGTCTCCTGATGCTGGAGGATTATTTATTTATATATTGCATTAACTTCTAGTTCCTTCTTTGCACCTCTGCTTTCTGTCTGCATTTTGCATCCCTATAGGACTATGCCCTTTGGAATTTATCCTCCTGAATTCACTTTTTACTTAACTAAAGTAGCATATTAGAGAGGATAGAAAGGTAGTTTCAACAAGGGAATATCAATGTCTATAAGCTCTGTTGTCATATCAAGGAAAAAATGACATATTTCAGTAGAATTAGGAAATGGACTTTATCTTGTTTAACGGCTGTGAGGTGGTAATTTATAAGGGAAGATTAAAGGAACAAAGTACATACAACTTGGCTTAGAGGGAGGTCTAAAGATCTGCAAATATCTCTAACTGTACAAACATTAGCAAGAGAAAATATTGATTCAGCTTAGTACAAGCTACAAGGTGCTGTAACTAAGAATAATGAAGTTAAATTTTAAGAACACAGAGAGGATGCCATGAAAATATTAGAATAAAAATAGAGTGAGCTATGGAATATTCTGCAAAGGGAAGCTTTTCTAATAAAGGAAAAACAGCTCTGTAAGATGAAACAAATCAATGTTATGCAAGATCAGTGACATCCTCAACTCCAAGTCTGCACAAATGTAAGAACACTAGTTTTCTATCTTGTGTTACGTTAATTGGGATGACAGTTCCTGTGCTTCTCAATATACCTATAAATAGGTTCTGGGTCAACTTCTGCCTGTAGATATTCCTTGATCTTTTAAAGACAATGATTACCCACTTAATTTTTTCACTTCGGAGTACATACAGAAAAAGTATTTGTGTGGCACACTGGATATCACCGTAGACTAGCCAGGGGCTCTGGCACCTCTGTCCCTGCTCAACCACTCCAAGGGCTGAGGGGATAGATATGTTGGCTAACCTGGAAGCAAATCTTGGCATACTAGTGTTCTTCAACACACTGGTTAGGAAGCACTGTGCTTTTCATTCAGACTTGGGAGGCAGCCAGTCTCCAACCCCCAACTCCCAATCCCTTCTTCTATTCCTCCTCTTTCACTACCTTCTTATGGCTCTACTGAAATAAGTCCCTTCCCTCTTTCTCCTTCCTCTTTCCCTTCCCAAAGCAGGAAAAAGAAACATGTTTTGCTTTGATATAATCCAAACAATTTCTCCCAAGATCCTTACAATGTAGAAACAGAGCCATAGTCAATATATCCTGAGGAGGTAGGTAGGCATTGTTCTAGTTTTCTAGGACACATCTAGCTTACCACTACTGTTTACAAGTCTCAGTTGAAGGGAGGCAATGGCCAATTGTTACAAACTTAATAAACTGACCAATGAATATTTGCCTGGTCCATATTTAGGCTGTTCTTTTCATAATGAAAAGATCCCCAGTTTACTAACCACTAGCAAAGGCTTGTCTCCTAAAAGTTGCCAAGTCTAAACAGTAACAACAAACTAAAATTCTAGAATTATTGAGTCTGATTTTATGAGTATCAATTACAGTATTTTAATTATATATTCCTGATCATACTTAAGGCTGAGGACTATTTAAAATTTGGCAAAAGAAAACACAAGCCTTAGAGTACTAAGCCAAGTTGTATTGCTCAGGCCACTAAATGCATTAAACCTTGTACTCAGAACACTTGTATAAAGCCTGAAACACTTATCAGAATGTCAAAACAATCAGGAAGATAACAGTCTTTGCATCTGGCAGATTCAGTGGGATAAGTGGAAGAGCACAGGACCAAGACTTAGTTCTGGGTTCTCTCAAGTCCTGTTCCTGTCATTTGCAAACATTGTGCACTTAGACCTACCGGATCCTCCCAAGTGTTAATAGTTTTGTATTTAAAGATTAATGTGGTTAGATATGGTGAATTGAACATAGGCCTGAATCTCTACTCCATCCCTAAACCCCAATAAAATGATATTAAAGGAATTAAAAGGGTATAACTCATTTTAAAAAGAGACAATGAGTAGGAAATGACATCAGACAGGGGGTGGTAACAAAAATTTGGAAGATGGAAAGCAGATGGATAAGTGTTACACTGACTCAGCAGACCTTGGGAAAGCAATGCCTAAGCCTGAAGAGGAGGGGGATGCAAAGGCAAGAAGCAAGCCCATTTCCACCATAGAACCCCAGAAAGTTTCAAAAGTTGGAAATATCAAATCAATTTTCAGGCAGGGAAGTAGGCTGAGACTGAAAACAAGTGACCTTATGAAATGTCTTTAAAGCAGTTAGACCCCTGGATATCTTTCCCACTCTGTACTTCCAGATAATTGAATCCTCCACTCCCATTCTGATTGGAGACAGAAGGTTTACTCTTTGGGGAGGCTTAACTACTCAGGCTCTAGGCTTAGGAACAGTAGGCCCAGCTGAGGACAGCGAAGATGACTTGTACTGAAAACAGGGAAAATAAGGGAAAGTCTACATAGTGAATAATGAATGTCCCAATGCCCTTTTTCCACTCAGTTTCCAGAAACAGGTGGCTAAACTTCTACCATGGTATGGATTGGACCCAGACGACAGATAACTCTAAGAGCAATACTTCCAAGTGGAACATGAGCCTGATAGCATGCTGATATCTTGAATGTGTAGTTAGAGGAGGTTTTCAATTATTCAGAGGATTTGGTGATGAATTAATTATTGGTACATAGAAAGCTAAGCAACTGAAAAAAATGAACCAATTAAAGAGCTCCAGAAAAATTAAAATGTTATACAATTAAAGAAAGGTAATCATAATAGAGCGAGTAGCTCAGCTATAAATAATGTGATATAATCAATAATATTGTAAACACTGAACTGATTTAACCAAATATGGTGTATGTGTTGGGTTGAAGGGGCCTTTTAGGAAAGTGGAATTCTCTTCTAACAGAAAGTCAGCAGGTACTACCTAAAACTGAATTTTAAAAAATAACACTGTAAGTGTATAATTTAGATATGTATGTGGAGGTAAACACCAGAAGAAAAACAGCAGAGGGTTGGATGTTGTTTGCTTTGGGAGAAAATATATCAGCAGTTAGATAGAATGGAGCAGGGGACTGCTCTTTGCATTACAAGCCTAGTAGTACTGCTTGACTTTTATTGTATTTATTTATTTTTAAGCGACAGGGTCTCGCTCTGTTACTCAGGTTGGAGTGCAGTGGTGTGATCATAGCTCACTGCAGCCTTGAACTCCTGGGCTTATGCAATCTTCCCACCTCAGCCTCCTGAGTAGCTGGAATTACAGACACATGCCACCAGGCTTGGCTAACTTTTTAAAATTTTTATTTTATGCATTTCATAGAGATGGTGTCTTGCTTGTTGCCCAGGCTAGTCTTGAACTCCTTGCCTCAAGAAATCCTCCTGCCTCAGCCTCCCAAAGTGCTGAGATTACAGGTGTGAGCTACTATACCTGGCACTGCTTGACTTTTTAGAGTATGTACATTTATTACTTAGATTAAAAAATTGATCTTAAAAAGTTATTAAATTTGGCTAAATAACTTTTGGTTTTTCCTATTTTGAAAATGTAATGACTATGCAAAACATTGATAGTTTCTTCTGAGAGCTTGAACCTCACACTCTTTCATGAAATTAGTTATTACTTAGGAAGAGAAAACATTAAGATTTCCAGATCCTCATAGACTTCCTAGTACATGAAGTGCTCAAGTTACTCATGTGGTTTGTTTAAACTGTAGTGAAAATTTAGTTTGGTGCATTTACTTTCTGCCACAGATATATGACTGTTTCTACTTTGGATATTGCATGACATTCACATATATGCTAATCCTGAAAAATAGATGGAGAGCAAATGTGGCTTGAAGTAACCAGGAATTGAAAGCCACCATGAATAGTGTTAGCCTGACCCAGGAGAGAACTTTTTATGTCCCATGAATGACTCTTACCCTATTTTTCAATAGTGGCTGCACTCTGATCTGAATTTCTCCCTGGATTGCAACTTTTATTTCCTTCTCTTTGCTTGATTCTCAGCATTTACTGAAAAACATCAGTTACCAGTGCTTACAGACATCACTAGCAGTAATTATCAAATTCCAGACTAAACCTACCTTTTGCTTCCTAGTGAATCTAAGTGCTAATTCTTCTCTCTCTCTCATTCCTCTTTGTCCAGTCCCTGCATTATATCCAGTGCAATGCATTAAAAAATATACTTGACTCACTAAGAACCTTGGCTATAATTTTAAATAAAAGAGGTTGGTGACCATCAGCATTATGTGTAAGTTCTGTTTTCTGGTAGGTTTGAGCACAGTGTCAATTCTTGTATTTTTACTAATTGCTATTCTATTAGACACCATTCACTTTTCATTGTCCTTTCTCTACATCGCCTACTTTACCTACATAAGCACTAAACTTTTTTTTTTTTTTTTTTTTTTTTTTTTTGGTGCTAGACCTAGTAAAAGGGCCGACACAAGCAATTTGTCTCGGGCATTTCTCCATCTCCCTTATTCTGCTGCCTTCCTCCCATTTGGAGATAGAACCTTTCACATGATCGTAAACCCCATCCTGCCCTCTCCCTTCACTCCTGAATATCTAGAAATTCCCAGTAAAATTCGTTCCACATACAAGAAAGCATCCCATATCCACACCTATCTCACCCTCCCATGCCTAACAGAACTTAACTCCCTGGATTTCCATTCAGCTTGAGCTACGTTCTCTGCTATGGAACTGAAACTGAAAACCTAATTCAAATGGTAAGGGTTGAGATTCATTCAATATAATTCCCCTCCCAGGTAACAGCTGCAACTTTATGGGCTCCTTCATTCCGCATTACCCAAAGAAAGCATAGGGGCGGTGTGTGCGTGTGTGTAGGAGGGGATGGTAAATAGCAGACAGCAGGGGAGGAAGGGGGTTGGAAGGTGTTTCCGGTGCCTTTTGCTTCTCATCATGTGCAGGGAGTTGCATACATCCCTTACATAGAGAGTTCTTTTATTTTTGAATATAGACTTAATTTGAATATTTGAATTTGGCTTAAATGATGATGCATATCTAGTAGACACCATTGAATATTATTCCAAAAAGCATCACAGCTTTAGCAACTCATATTTCCTTCAGGCTTTCTTTTTCAGATTAATTCAAACTAATAATTTTGAACCTCTGTATGCTTGGTATGCCATCTTACTCTGTGTAAAATTGGCATACTGTTTTAGCCAATTAAAACAGAAAATATTTCTGTTTTGGTTTTAATTGATTTATCTATTTATTCACTTATTATTATTTTGGCAAGAAAGGGAGTTCACTTCCCTGAACTATTTCCTTTGGATTGAGAATTCTTGATGTTAGGTTGAATGTTAACGGTTTTCAGTCCAGCTGTAAATGATGCAGGATTCCTATGCTCTAGGGAGATTTGAGAAAGAATTAAGTACGAATACCTCCTCATCTGCTTGTCTTCTATTCTAACAAGAGCTTTTGCTCATTTAAAAGTGCCTGCTCTAGCTGAATTCTTCTCAGAGTGAACACTTCAGGATTACGCAAGCAGGCTAGGTAGTCTCCTCTGATTCAATATTCATACCTTTGAAAAGAGATATAATGTGATGAAAAATAGAAATGCTAACTGAAGAACAACTATTACTTGCTATCACCAGGAAAGACTGGATGACATTAAGGAAAATCCCAGATTAACCATGTGAAAAAACATGGTTAATCTGGGAAAAGAAACTCCTTCTGGGAGTCAGTAGATTGAGGGAAAAGAAGAGAGATAGAAAGAAATGGCAGGTATATAACAAACCCAATAAAGGCATGGTGACTCAACAGCCTGAAATATCTGTTTTAGAAACGACTTCCCAGACCACCACTGAGACCAGTGCCAATGCAGAAGTGAGCAAGTAAGGAAACAGCTCTGTAAAGGAAGAAGGAATAGAGATCACATCTCAGGAGGAGTGTCCATTGTGACAGTCTAGGTAAAAGAGAGAGAGGAACCACAGCTGTGAGGGGACACGTTGGTTCCTCAAAAGATATTAATGAGGTTTTCATGACATGTGTCAGGAAGCAAATGACAGGGGAAGAGTCCACTTAACAATGGAGCATTCAAAGACGTGTAAAAATTTGCAGCACTGCTTCAATATTATTTCACTTACTTGATGTATTTTCATGCTTAATGAACTAAATCACTGGACTGATTTGTTTAGGGCAGCACTGTCCAACAGAAATATAATGTGCATTACATATAGAAATTTTAAAATTTCTAGTAGCCAAAATAAAAAAATATAAAATAAAACAAGTAAAATGAAATTTAATAATTTAACACAATATAGTAAAAATTACCATTTTACTAACTAATCAATGTAAAAAAATCATTGATGAGATATTGTATATTTCTTTTCACACTGATACTTCAAAACCCAGTGTATATTTTATAATTACAGCATATTTCAATTTGGACTAGTCCTATTTCATGTGCTCAATAGTCACATGTGGCCAGTAGCTGCCATAGTGGACAGTGTAGGTTTAGAGGAACTCATCTTTGCATCACTACCTATGAGGTAGTCTTGAAAACAAAACAAAACAAAAAACAGAATATGATTAAGCCACTAGATCTGAACTGTCCAACACAGTCAACACTAGCAACATGCAGAAATTTAAATTAATTAAAACTACAAATCCAATCCCTCAGTTGCACTAACCCCATTTTTACTTCTCAATAACTATGTGGCTAGTGGCTCCTCTGTTGGGCACCACAGATTTATAGACTTAATGCCTTTGTCTTCTAAACTGAAAATTAGTTTAAAACAATGTCTAAATCCTTGGCAGGTTGTGTCATCCTTTTTTTTTTTTTTTTTTTTGAGACGGAGTCTCGCTCTGTCGCCCAGGCTGGAGTGCAGTGGCCGGATCTCAGCTCACTGCAAGCTCCGCCTCCCGGGTTCACGCCATTCTCCGGCCTCAGCCTCCCGAGTAGCTGGGACTACAGGCGCCCGCCACCTCGCCCGGCTAGTTTTTTGTATTTCTTAATAGAGACGGGGTTTCACCGTGTTAGCCAGGATGGTCTCGATCTCCTGACCTCGTGATCCGCCCGTCTCGGCCTCCCAAAGTGCTGGGATTACAGGCTTGAGCCACCGTGCCCGGCCGAGGTTGTGTCATCCTTGATGAAAACAAGCATTTCTCCTTTTTCATTTCATTCCAAAATCCCCTTTTACCCTGTCAACTTGTTCCCACCTATCCCCTCAATAAAACATTACCATGGTCTTGCCTGCAGGATGCAAAATTGTTTGAGAGAGTACTGAAAATTCAGTCATGAGGGTAGCCTTTCTTACTAATTATGTTTTTTTTTTTTCAAGTTTCATAGAGACCTGTGGCATCTTGTGTTTAGAATATATAGCACACCTGGTAAAGAGTGGTGAGGAGTGGATTTCTGAAAATGCTGACATACCTTCAAAAATATTATAATCTTAGCTGGCGCTATGACAGTTGTAGAATGTACAGTTTGGAAATTAAAAAGAAGAGAAATGAAAACATATAGCAACATTCGTTTTTACCCGTTCTTCGTGTTAGGCAGATTTTCTTTTTTTTGTGGGTGCTCTGGGCGTTGTTCTAACTTGGTATTTGCAAGTCAATGGCAAGGCCTATTCAGTGCTGAGGGAATTACATAGTCACAGACAATTAGTCTTTTAAGAGGTCTGCTGCTTGGAAATTTGCCACTAAACTCAGTATAGCCTCAGCACATAATGTAAATTCTTAATGATTATAACTTTTCTAAATTCAGCCCTTAACAAATCTCACAATAGTGTTTTGAAACTTTTAAATCAAACATAACCCAATTAGGTTCATATTTGATTAAACTGAACTGCCACTTCACTGAAGTGTTTAAATAAATCAACATTAATATGCTTTTATTACAGTAAATAAAGTTACTTCTATATAGTTGAAATGTCAATACTCACACATAGCTCCTGAAAATTAAGTGCTCCCTGTACTTTGAATAACGAATCCAGTATTAATTGGGGAAAACTATTGATTTCTTTTTATAGGCCTGTGGAAGTACTTTGCCCCAAAATTCTATAAGTTCTTAATTTAAAAAAATAGTAAACTGAATATCTGTTAAATTCTGAAACTACTGTCAGAGTTGTCCTTATAGTGGTTCTGATTCATGGCCTTTTCTCCCTAAAATGCAATACAGACTGATCTTTCAAATAATAGTTATAAAGAATCTTTTTTATTCTAATTGAATAAAATTGTTAGAAGACTCTTGGATGCTTTGCTTCCCACAAAATACTTGCATTGTGTGTCCAATAATAGATTTTCTCTAGCAGATAGTCATTATTAAAGGTTAACTAGCATCAAGTGCTAGAAAAAAATCCTGTTTCTGTTCATAGGTGCAGCATGGTGAATTCCAATATCTCATCTAAGGGATGAAAAGTATGCTTTTTGGAAGTAGGACTCAGTACAGCTTTCCATTTTTCATTTCTGTTGCTATTCTACAGGTAGTTGCTATAAGATGATGCTACATTTTTTATGACATTCACAGTTTTACATTTCATTGATATTCTGTCTTTATGTATACTTTAGCAGTCTATTTGATTTTTGACTGGTTGTCTGAATCCTCTGTAGGATGAGTCTCAAAGTAGCCTAAATTCTTATTTAAGTACTCTCTAACGGTGTATTCCTTACTTTTAAAAAGTTAAGCCTAAAAGAAGTCTGCCTTGGAACTCTTGTTTACTGGAAATAGATATTTACACATTTTTGTTACGAGATCTTTGGGGTGTCGATTTTCTTCCCCAAACCTCTCTGGCCAGTGCACCTTTGCCTGAGATCTTGTCCTTTTCCCAGGTCCAGGAAGAATGAGGTACACAGACAAGAAAAGGGTGAAGAAGTCAAAGAAGAGCTTTGCTGTTAGAACAGCTCAGAGGAGACCCACAGTACCTAGATCCTCTGAAGGCAGGTCATCCCGAGTGTTCAGCTCTCAGCAGAGAGGAGGCCCTGGAGAGGGTGGCTTTTCTCTGCAGGCAGATTGTCCGGACATCTCTGCAGGTCCCTGAAGCTCTCAGCAGAGGGGGTAACTCCTTTGTACAGCTGGTCATCCAGTTGTCTCTCACACCTCTGCCCTCTGCCCTGCTCCGAGTTGGGTGTTTTTATGGACCTCGGAGGAGAGAAAGTGCGTGCTGATTGGTCCAAGGGAAGCCATGGGAGGGCCCAGAGCAGGCACTCTAAGTCCCCAGTCCAGTGGGTATGCAGGACTAGCAGCTGGGCCCCCAGCCTTCAGGACCTCCCTGGCCTGAATGTGGGGACCTACTGGGGACCCACCCCTTTCTGCCCAGTTATCTGTCTGCCTCCTACTGCCATTCATGGCCCTGGGGCTAAGCCCCAACCCCGCTCCCACATCAGAGCAGGCGCCAGGAGAAGAGAGAGGTCAGGCAGCGGGAGCAGACACCCCGAGCCTGCAGGGATTGGGAGGTCATTTCTGCCCCCTGAGGGTGCAGGCTGCAGAGATGCACAGGTCCTGTGCATTGGAGGGCAGCCGCAGCTGCACCCAGGGAGCTCCTGCCCAGCCAACTCAGAAGGGGTGGGGCTCCTGCTTGTCCCTGGCTCCTGCTTGCTCCATGGAGTAGGAGGTCCAGGTCTTCAGCTGCAGATGCATCCAAGAGGGCAGATCCTCCCAAGAGCACAAGGAGGGTCGGATCCACAACGCAGTTTGGGCAGCTGTAGCCCCGCCCAAGAGGGTAGGGCTCCTGCCTGCTCCAAAGAGCAGGAGGCCTGGGTCTGCAGTCATGATTTGGGCGACTGCAGCTGTATCTGGGGAGCTCCCACCCTAACTCAGAAAGGGCGGGGCTCCCACTGGCTGCATGGAGTGTGCAGCTCCAACCATGCATCCCTGTTGTAGCCAGTGTGATGGCAGTAGTCACTGCCATCAGTTTCAGCTAGAACAACTATGATTAATTAGAATTAGCCTGGGAGTTGAACGAAAGCACATGACCACAGAGAGGGGAACAACACACACCAGGGCCTGTTGGGGGTGGAGAATGAGGGAACGGAACTTAGAGGACAGGTCAATAGATACAGCAAACCACCATGGCACATATATACCTATGTAAAAAATCTGCAGTTTCTGCACATGTATCCCATTTTTTAAAATTTTATTATTATTACACTTTAAGTTCTAGGGTACATATGCATAACGTGCAGGTTTGTTACATATGTATAGTTGTGCCATGTTGGTGTGCTGCATCCATCAACTTGTCAGCACCCATCAACTCCTCATTTACATCAGGTATAACTCCCAATGCAATCCCTCCCCCCACCCCCCTCCCCATGATAGGTCCCGGTGTGTGATGTTCCCCTTCCCAAGTCCAAGTGATCTCACTGTTCAGTTCCCACCTATGAGTGAGAACATGCGGTGTTTGGTTTTCTGTTCTTGCGATAGTTTGCTGAGAATGATGGTTTCCAGCTGCATCCATGTCCCTACAAAGGACACAAACTCATCCTTTTTTATGGCTGCATAGTATTCCATGGTGTATATGTGCCACATTTTCTTAATCCAGTCTGTCACTGATGGACATTTGGGTTGATTCCAAGTCTTTGCTATTGTGAATAGTGCCGCAAGAAACATACGTGTGCATGTGTCTTTATAGCAGCATGATTTATAATCCTTTGGGTATATCCCCAGTAATGGGATGGCTGGGTCATATGGTACTTCTAGTTCTAGATCCTTGGGGAATCGCCATACTGTTTTCCATAATGGTTGAACTAGTTTACAATCTCACCAACAGTGTAAAAGTGTTCCTATTTCTCTACATCCTCTCCAGCACCTGTTGTTTCCTAACTTTTTAATGATTGCCATTCTAACTGGTGTGAGATGATATCTCATTGTGGTTTTGATTTGCATTTCTCTGATGGCCAGTGATGATGAGCATTTCTTCATGTGTCTGTTGGCTGTATGAATGTCTTCTTTTGAGAAATGTCTGTTCATATCCTTTGCCCACTTTTTGATGGGTTGTTTGTTTTTTTCTTATAAATTTGTTTGAGTCCTTTGTAGGTTCTGGATATTAGCCCTTTGTCAGATGAGTGGATTGCAAAAATTTTCTCCCATTCTGTAGGTTGCCTGTTGACTCTGATGGTAGTTTCTTTTGCTGTGCAGAAGCTCTTTAGTTTAATTAGGTCCCATTTGTCAATTTTGGCTTTTGTTGCCGTTGCTTTTGGTGTTTTAGACATGAAGTCCTTGCCCATGCCTATGTCCTGAATGGTATTACCTAAGTTTTCTTCAAGGGTTTTTATGGTATTAGGTCTAACATTTAAGTCTCTAATCCATCTTGAATTAATTTTCGTATAAGGAGTAAGGAAAGGATCCAGTTTCAGCTTTCTACTTATGGCTAGCCAATTTTCCCAGCACCATTTATTAAATAGGGAATCCTTTCCCCATTTCTTGTTTTTCTCAGGTTTGCCAAAGATAAGATGGCTGTAGATGTGTGGTATTATTTCTGAGGACTCTGTTCTGTTCCATTGGTCTATATTTCTGTTTTGGTACCAGTACCATGCTGTTTTGGTTACTGTAGCCTTATTTGCAGATGACATGATTGTATATTTAGAAAACCCCATTGTCTCAGCCCAAAATCTCCTTAAGCTGATAAGAAACTTCAGCAAAGTCTCAGAATACAAAATAAATGTGTAAAAATCACTAGCATTCTTATATACCAGTAACGGACAAACAGACAGCCAAATCATGAATGAACTCCCATTCACAACAGCTTCAAAGAGAATAAAATACCTAGGAATCCAACTTACAAGGGATGTAAAGGACCTCTTCAAGGAGAACTACAAACCACTGCTCAGTGAAATAAAAGAGGACACAAACAAATGGAAGAACATACCATGCTCATGGATAGGAAGAATCAATATAGTGAAAATGGCCATACTGCCCAAGGTAATTTATAGATTCAATGCCATCCCCATCAAACTACCAATGAGTTTCTTCACAGAATTGGAAAAAACTGCTTTAAAGTTCATATGGAAACAAAAAAGAGCCTGCATTGCCAAGACAATCCTAAGTCAAAAGAACAAAGCTGGAGGCATCATGCTACCTGACTTCAAACTATACTACAAGGCTACAGTAACCATTTTTTTTTTAGAAGAAATAAAGGGACAAAAAAGAAAAAAAAAGAATTAGCCTTTGTTATGAGTGACAGAAAACTTTAAATAAGAGTGGCTTATACAATATATATTACTTTTCTCATGCATTCAAGTGCAGAGGTATATAGCAGGACTGGTATGGGCTAGCTCTTTGATCTTGCAGCAATTCCATGCTTTGCCTATATTCTAAGAGATACCTCATGGTCAAAGAGGCCTTCCTCTAGCCATCATGTCTGCATTCTACCCAGCAAGGAGTAAAGGGAAGAGAAGGACAAACTACTCCCTTTAAGGACATTCTCAGGAGTTGCATGCTCTGCTTCCACTTAGATCCCATTGTCTGGGACTATCTTCCAGCCGCAACTAGTCATAAAGAGAATTGGAAAATATAGTCTTTATGCTGGGTGACTATGTATTCAGCTAAAAATTTGGAATTCGGTTATAATGGAACAAAAGCGATGTTGAAAGAAAAGTAGGTGTCTGTGTAATACTGTTCTCTGGAATGGAACTCTTGGTCAGCAAAAGACCATACTGTGAGCCTGGGAGCTACTGTCAGAAAAATAAAGAAAGCAACTAAGATTCTGTTAGAACTTTCCAAAAGAAGTACTTAAACTACCTTTATTTTTTTTCTTCTGGTTTGGTATTTTTTCAGAGTCCCTCTCACCACAGCATATTAAAATTCCTGCTGCTCTCATAGACCTTAAATTCCTTGGATTTCAACTGTTTCTTTTTTTCTTTTTTTCAACTTTAAGTTCCAGAATACATGTGCAGAATATACAGATTTGTTACATAGGTATACATATGCCATGGTGATTTGCTGCACCTATCCACCCGTCATCTAGGTTTTAAGACCCGCATGCATTAGGTATTTGTCCTAACGCTCTCCCTCCACTTGACCCCACCCACCGAGTTGCCCAGGTGTGTTGTTTCCCTCCCTGTGTCCAAGTGTTCTCATTGTTCAACTCCCACTTATGAGTGAAAACATGTGGTGTTTGGTTTTCTGTTCCTGTGTAAGTTTGCTGAGGATGACGGTTAGAGGAATCAGTTGGAAATGCAGAAATCGCCTGCCTTCTGCATTGGTCTTGCTGGGAGCTGCAGACCAGAGCTGTTTCTATTCACCCATCTTGTCCCCTCCCCTCAGCTGTTTCTTATCAAAACTTCCTGTACTGCCTTAAGAAGTTACTTTCCAATTTTCCACCCTAGCATAATGTATCATTTAGAGGAAAAAAAGCTGAGTTCTTTTCTGAAATGCCTGAAAATTTTATTCTTTTCCATTTGGCTTTTTTCTTTTGCCACACATTAAAACACCTCTGCTGATGTTAAAGCTACCTGTACAACCCCAAATTAATTGAAGTTTTGGAGTTGATCAAGTAATAATAATAATAGCCACTGTGTTTTGAGTGCTTACTGTATGCCAGGCACCCATGCTATGGGTTTCACTTACATTGTGTCATTAAGTCTTCAGAACAACTCGTTAAGGTAGGACTATAGATGAGGAAACTGAAGTCCACAGAGATTACATAACTTGCCCAAATCCTCATAGCTAGTCGTGATGGAGTATAGAATTTATACCTAAGAAAACAGAATCTAGAACCTCCTCCTCCCCCACACCCTGATTGGTTGATATTACAGTATGTCCTCACTTAATATATTCATCAATAGATTCTTGGAAACTGTGACTTTATGAAAAATGGCATATAACAAAACCAATTTTACCATAGGTTAATTGATATAAACAAATAGAGAAGTTCTCACAGTATACTTCTGGTAAAAAAAAAAACAAAAAACAAAAAACAACCTTTTAAATAAAACCAAAACACTTATAATATTAAACAATGAAGTAAATGTGAGCAATACTTACATTTTTAAAAGATTTAATTAGCCAGGCATGGTGGTGTGCACCCATAGTCCTAGCTACTTTGGGGGCTGAAGTGGGAGAATTGCTTAAGCCTAAGAGTTCGAGGTTACATTGAGCTGTGATTGTACTACTGTACTCCAGCCTGGGTAGCAGAGTGAGATTCTGTCTCAAAAAATAAAATAAAATAAATAAAAACAAAATAATTATTTACTCACTGATTCCAGTCCAAGGTGGCAGGTGGCCAGAGCCTATTCTGGTAGTTCAGGGTCAATGTGGGAACCCTCCCTGGACAAGACACCATCCCATCACATGGCACACTAATACACACACTTACACACACACACACACACTCACACTGAGACCACCTAACGTGCACAGCTTTGGGATGTGGGAGGGAGCCAGAGTACCCAGAGAAAACCCACATAAATATGGGGAGAATGTATAATCTCCACACAGATAGTGGCCCTAGCCAGGATGCATTTTTTTTTTCATCATGAATGAAACGATGTTGCTTTGATGTTCAAGAAACTGTGGTATTGTATATGGAAAAATCTAGATCTGTGCTGTCTGATATGGTAGCTGCTAACCACATATGTCTGTTTACTTTTACTTATTTGTTTGCTTACTGAAGACAGAATCTTAC
The DNA here is from genome assembly GCF_003255815.1 of Theropithecus gelada. Taxonomy (NCBI): domain Eukaryota; kingdom Metazoa; phylum Chordata; class Mammalia; order Primates; family Cercopithecidae; genus Theropithecus; species Theropithecus gelada. Next base: position 102,934,230 of record NC_037689.1, read on the forward strand.
TATGTTGCCAAGGCTAGCCTTGAACTCCTAAGCTCAGTCATCTTCCCATTTCAGCCTCTCCAGTAGCTAGGACTACATGTGCATACCACCACCTCCAGCTTATTTGCATGTACAGTTACATTGAAATTAATTTTAAAAAAACCTCTCAGTTCTTCAGGCACACAGCCACATATATGCTAATTAGATACACGTGGCTAGTAGCTATTATAGGAACAGTGCAAATATGAAACATTGCTATTACTGCACAGAATTTTCTTGGACAGTACTGATCTAGATAACCCTGCTCCTAACCTAGATTTCTTTTTAGCCTAAATTGTGTGACTGTCTGTGTAGATATGGCCAAAGAGAAATAGGTGCAGCCTCTTAAAGAAGATATTTGAATTTATCATTCTTCCCCATACATCTCACTATTGTAAACAAATATTTAAGTGAAAAATATGAATATTCCTTGAATATTATCTCCAAAATTATCAACCCATTAAGATATGCTCATTATAACACTATTTGTTATGTATATGTGAGTATTCCGCTTGTGAAATCATGTCAGACATATTTCAATTCTACATAGTTGTCTTAGTCTGTTTCGGCTGCTATAACAAAGTCCCATAGACTGGCTGGCTTACAAACAACAGAAATTTATTTTTCACAGTTAAGATCAAGGCACTGGCAGATTTGGTGTCTAGTGAGGTACTGCTTCCTGGTTCATAGACAGCAGTCTTCTTGCTGTGTCCTCACATGGCAGAAAGAGCAAGGGAGCTCTTTGGACCTCTTTTATAAGGACACTAATCCCATTAATGAGGACTCCATTCTCATTATCTGATCACCTTCTCAGAAGCCCCACCTCCTAATAGCATCAAACTGGGGATTAGGTTTCAACATATGAATGTTGGAGGAAACACAAATATTCAGTCTATAGCAATAGTTAATGTCTGATATAACACAGCTGACATACATAGCATTCATGGCATCTGTGAGCCCTTTTAGCGTTATAAAGAATAAGTTGGTTCTTATTATTTTCAGCATTACAGAGTGAATGTTTTGACTGGCAAAAATAAAATAATGAGGAACACAAAAAGACTTATCTGTATATAGGAACCACACACAATCATTCTAATCTTATCCCATTGGCTATTTTATGATTTAATATTTAAATTGAAATCTACAAAGTGAGTACTTAGTAAAAAGACTAGATTTGTCTGTGAATTTGATGCACAAATACAAAATCTTATTCTTTAGAATTGCCCATAGTTACAACTCCAAAACCACTGTAGGAAAAACCCCCAGTTTCACTAAATCACTCTGGCTTTTTTCTGAAAAAGCCCAATGGGTTTGCCTAGTCGGAAATTCTATATTAAGAGATTCCCCCGGTAGTTGGCCAGGAAAAGAGCAACCAAAATGACTTAATACACTACTGCATTCAATTAGGTCCACTTTTCTTCTTTCAAAGGTGAAAGGAGAAACATTTAACTTTAAAAAGCAACATCTTCCTATAATTTGAATAGCTATTCTTTGTCTGCTTAAGAAAACATTCAGAACAGAAATTGCAAATACCTCACTTATTATAATTTTGAAAGAAAAAAATGACAGGTTTCTTCTAGTGAATATCACAGTCAAATTAATGATTTCCCTACATATATTTCTTATGAATATATGTAGCTCCAACTAAAAATAATAAAATGTCATATTAAAAAGGCAAATATTCTCACGTCCATATACTGGAATTCTTCTTTGCACTAGCAGGTCTTCTGGAAAATCTAAATTTGCATTTCAATCAAAGAACATCAATAATTGGACAGAGCAGACTAATGATCTTTCAAAGTTCCATTTCAATGCACCTCTGAGATAAAAGAGGACTTCTGACAATTTTCAGCATCCTGTATTGCATTGTTTATTTTGAAGTATTATATAAAATCCAAAAATATGTTTTATCATTATAAAATGCATAGCTCTGAACTGGTTTTAAAAATAAGCATCTTAACAGGTATGATAATTACAGTACCAATTTGAAAAAATCAAGAAATTTAAGGTTGGGAGAAACAGTTAAGATCATCTAAACCACAGAAAACTCACGATTATCATTGGATGTAGTAGATCAGACCCTGAATTCTGAAGGAGAAAATGTGGCTATAAGTCTCAGCTCTGAGATTATTTGTGAGACTTTGTCTAAGTCACTTTCTCTTCCCCTGGACCTTTGTTTTTCTACTCTGTAAAGAGAAACTTCTTTCATATCTAAGGTCTATGTACACTTTCTTGTTATCTGCCAAAAGTTAAGCAGCCAGTTATATAGTACTTTAGCAGACTCTACTTCAGTAAAACACTAAATTAGCTAGACTATATTATTATTAATTAAATTTGGAGGAAAATGAAGCTAAATCCCAAGCAAGCTAGTATCGGGAATTCATATGATGAAATGGCTTCCAGGAAATGTTTTTAGGTCAAAACACAGTCCTAGACATTATAATTTTTCATCTCCTGCTCTGTAGAGTGAATATCAATGTGCATGGTGATGACCATGAAGTTCTGAATGGCCATTATTGCCCAGTAACAATGCAGTCCTATGTGCTAGATTGCATTGACTTGAGCTTTAACTCAATTTGCCTGGGCCATTTAAAAATAATTTCAAACAAGAGTTGAAAGCAACAAAAATGCTTTCTGCTCAACTTTTGTTAGACAATTCAATTACCTACAATACCCTATTCTGTAAGCATACTAGTTAATCAAGGTTTTACTGTGCATTCTTTTTTTTTTTTTTTTTTTTTTTTTTTTTTTTTTTTTTTTTTTTTTGAGACGGAGTTTCGCTCTATCGCCCAGGCTGGAGTGCAGTGGCCAGATCTCAGCTCACTACAAGCTCTGCCTCCCGGGTTCACGCCATTCTCCTGCCTCAGCCTCCCAAGTAGCTGGGACTACAGGCGCCCGCCACCTTGCCCGGCTAGTTTTTTTTTTTTGTACTTTTTAGTAGAGACGGGGTTTCACCATATTAACCAGGATGGTCTCGATCTCCTGACCTCGTGATCCGCCCGTCTCGGCCTCCCAAAGTGCTGGGATTACAGGCTTGAGCCACCGCGCCCGGCCTACTGTGCATTCTTTAAACTAGCAAGTTAGTTAATTAATTGGAGCAAGTAAATTGTTTGGCCAGGCTAGATGTCTGCACTGATGTAATTGCTTGGACTTTATTGTTATGTTTAGTAAGGAGCAAAATTGCATGAACAGTGACATGTGTATGTTTGGCTAAGGAAAAGACACTTTATTTATGGTGAGAATGGTCAGGCTTTAGCAGAAGTAGTTGAATTTGCTATATGATACCCAGATTATACAGTTTACCAGCTAATCCAGTAAATGATCCTGAGGCCTCCTTACCTATTTCTAGGAACACTTATTAATGAATTCTCTTTTTTGGTCTTATTTCCTATGCCAAACAGTAATCTAGCTACCTCCATCTATCAGATTCCCCTTATAATGAAGGAAACAGCAGGAACACTCTATTGTGGGGAAGGAAGTGAAACTGTTCATCTTTGTATCTCTACCACAAACCACGGTATCTAGCACATAGTAGATGATTCATGAATGATGAATAAACTAAACAATGGATTATTTTTGACTGGTTATTTTATTTTTTTATTATTATTTTTCTTTCTTTATTTATTTAGAGACGGAGTCTCACTCTGTTGCCCAGGCTGGAGTGCGGTGGCATGATCTCAGTTCACTGCAACCTCCACCTGCTGTGTTCAAGCAATTCTTCTGTCTCAGCCTCCCAAGTAGCTGGAATTACAGGCATGTGCCACCACACCCAGCTAAATTAATTAATTAATTAATTAATTTATTTATTTAGGAGACAGAGTCTCGCTCTGTCGCCCAGGCTGGAGTGCAGTGGCCTGATCTTGGCTCACTGTAAGCTCCACCTCTTGGGTTCACACCATTCTCCTGCATCAACCTCCCCAGTAGCTGGGACTACAGGACTACCACCATGCCCGGCTAATTTTTTGTATTTTTTAGTAGAGATGGGGCTTCACAGTGTTAGCTAGGATGGTCTTGATCTCCTCACCTCATGATCTGCCCGCCTCAGCCTCCCAAAGTGCTAGGATTACAGGCGTGAGCCACTGCACCCGGGCTAATATTTTGTGTTTAGTAGAGACGGGGTTCCGCCATGTTGGTCAGGGTGGTCTCAAACTCCTGACCTCAGGTGATCCACCTGCCTCAACCTCCCAAAGTGTTGGGATTACAGGCCTGAGCCACCACACCCGGCCTGATTGGTTATTTTAGATAGTAGTGTAATAATTGCTCTTTCAGGGACAGTTTTGTAGTCATCTTACATGAGGTTTCTCAAACAAATTTGGGCCAGGAAGAAACAACATGTTACCTGAATATATGTGGAAACTTACCTCTTCCTTTCTGTGGCCCTGCTGTCAATAAGAGAAAATCAGTCAAATCTTTGATAACAAATGTCTGTCATAGTTAAAGACACATAGTAGAGATTCAATTAAATTTGTTAAATGAGTATATTGGAAACAAGGGCAACTTAGGAAATAAAGGTAGAGCCATTTTGCAGATTTTTTTTTCCTTTCCTCCAGAAAAAAAAAAGGAATGTATGACTTAGAACAATTTAGATAATATCATTGATAACGTGGAGAAGGTATGCACATGCAAGGAAAAAATTTTTCTGTTAAATATGAACAAGACATGGCACCAAGTGAGGAAGATGCCATGTCAGTTTCCATGATGGAAACCAAATATATTAATAAGGGTAATCACAAAGGCAGTTTTTGTACTAATTACAGTTAACCCTTGAACAACATGAGGATTTGGGCGGTGACACCCCTTGCAGTAAAAAATCCACGTATAACTTAAAAAAAAAATGTGAATACACAGTAGATGTATATATTTTGGGGATACATGAGATATTTTGTTACTATCATACAATGCATAATAATCACATCAGGGCAAATAGAATATCCATCGCCTCAAGCATTTATTCTTTGTGTTAAAAACAATCCGATTATATCCAATTATACTCTTTTAGTTATCTTAAGATGTAAAATAAATTACTGTTGACTAGTCATCCATTGTGCTATCAAATATTAGATCTTATTCATTCTATTTAACTATATTTTTGTACTCATTAACCATCTCCACTTCTACCCCACCCCCAGTACCCTTCAGAGCCTCTGGTAACCATCATTCTACTCTCTATCTCCATGAGTTCTGTTGTTTTAATTTTTAGCTCTGACAAATGAGTGAGAAAATGTGATAATTGTCTTTCTGTGTCTTACTTATTTCACTTAACATAATGACCTCCAATTTCATCCATGTTGTTGCAAATGACAGGATCACATTCTCTTTTATGGCTAAACATTACTTCATTCTGTAGATGTACCAGATATACCAAATTCTCTTCTCTTTCCTTCCCTTTCCCTTCCCTTCCCCTTCCCCTTCCCCTTTCCCTTTCCCTTTCCCTTTCCCTTTCCCTTTCCCTTTCCCTTTCCCTTCCCTTCCCTTCCCTTCTTTCCTTCCTCTCCCTTTCTTTCTTTCTTTCTTTCTTTCTTTCTTTCTTTCTTTCTTTCTTTCTTTCTTTCTTTCTTTCTTTCTTTCTTTCTTTCTTTCTTTTTCTTTTATCTTTCTCTCTCTCTCTCTTTCTTTCTCTCTTTCTTTTTTTTTTTGAGATGGAGTCCCACTCTGTTGCCCAGGCTGGAGTGCAGTGGCACAATCTCGGCTCACTGCAACGTCTGCCTCCTGGGTTCAAGTGATTATCGTGCCTCAGCCTCCCGAGTAGCTGGGATTACAGGTGTCTGTCACCATGCCCAGTGAATTTTTGTGTTTTTAGTAGAGATGGGGTTTTACCATGTTGGCAAGGCTGGTCTTGAACTCCTGACCTCAAGTGATTCACCTTCCTTGGCCTCCCAAAGTGCTGGGATTATAGACTTGAGGCACCGTGCCCAGCCCACATTTTCTTTATACGTTTATCTGTTGACAGATACTTAGGTTGCTTCCAAATCTTGGCTGTTGTGAATAGTGCTGCAAGCGTTGGAATGCAGATATCTCTTTGATATATTGATTTCCTTTCTTTTGGGTATACCTAGCAATGGGATTGCTGGATCATATGGTAGCTTTATTTTTAGTTTTTTGAGGAACTGCCAAACTGTTCTCCATAGTGCTTGTACTAATTTACATTCCCACTAAAAGTGTTCAAGGGCTCCCTTTTGTCCACATCCTCATCAGCATTCATTGTTATCTTGTTTTGGATATAAGTCATTTTAACTGGAATTAGATGATATGTAATTGTAGATTTGGGTGGGGACACAGAGTCAAATCATATCATTGCCTATTCAATATGGTACTAACTGTGGGTCTGTCATATATGGCTCTTATTGTGTTGAGGTATACTCCATCTATACCCAGTGTTTTGAGTATTTTTATCATGAAGAAATGTTGAATTTTATCAAATGCTTTTTCAGCATCAATTGAAATGATTGTATGGTTTTATCCTTCATCCTGTTGATATGATGTATCTCATTAATTGATTAGCTTTTGCTGAAACATCCTTGCATCCTTTGGATAAATCCCACTTGGTCATGATGTATGATGTTCTTAATGTGTTGTTGAATTTGTTTTACTGTATTTTGAGTTGAGGATTTTTGCATTAATGTTTATTAGGGATATTGGCCTGTACTTTTCTTTTTTCTTTTCTTTTCTGATATGTCTTTGACTTGTTTTGTTGTCAGGGAAATACTGGCCTCAGAATGAGTTTGGAAGTATTCTCTCCTCCTCTATTTTTCAGAACAGTTTGAGTAGGATTGATATTATTTCCTCCTTAAATGTTACTTCTCTGTTCACATGTTGGATTTCTTTATGATTTAATCTTGGTAGGTTGTATGTGTCTAGAAATTTATCATTTTCTTCTAGATTTTTTTTTATCACATTACATTTATTTTTATTAAGACTTTTGTTGTTTTTATTGGTATAATTTACATACAGTAAAATTGACCCTTAGTATACATTTCTGAGTTTTGACAAGCATACACAGTCATGTAACCACAACAATTAAAATACAAGACAACTTCAATACAAAAACTTTCCCTTACACCTATTTTTAATCATCCCTGTACCCTCACCTCCACTTAACCAATGGTATGGTTTCTTTTTGTACTTTTTTGCCTTTTCTAGAATGTCATGTAAATGGACTCATACAACATATAGCCTTTTGAGGCTGACTATTCAGAATGTTCCAATAAGCATTTCCTTATTCTAGATTTTTTAATTTATTGGCATATAGTTGCTCATAGTGGCCCCAACGATCCTTTGAATTTCTGCAGTATCAGTTGTAATATCTTCAAATTCTGATTTTATACATTTGGTTCACCTCCTTTTTTCCTTAGTCTGGTTAAAGGTTTGTTTACATTGTTTTTATTTTCAAAAAAATGAACTTTTCATTTTGTTGGTCTTTTGTATTATTTTTTCATTTCAATTTTATTTCTGCTCTGATCTTTATTATTTCTTTTCTTTTACTAATTTTGGACTTGGTTTGCTCTTGCTTTTATAGTTTCTTAAGATGTTACATTAGACTGTTTATTTGAACTTTTTCAACTTTTTTATGCAGGAACTTATTGCTATAAACTTTCCTCTTAGTACTACTTTCACTGTATCCCCTAGGTTTTGGTACATTGTGTTTCCATTTTCATTTGTCTCAAGAAATCTTCAAATTTTCTTCTTAATACCTTCATTGACCCATTTGTCACTCAGGAGCATATTGTTTAATTTCTTTGTGTTTGTATAGTTTTCAGAATTCCTCGTGTTATTTATTTCTAGTTTTATTCCCTTATAGTCAGAGAAGACGCTTGATATTATTTCAGTGTTTTTCAATGTTTTAAGACTTGTTTTGTGATCTAACATATGTTCTGTAATTGAGAATAATCCATGTGCTGAGGAAACATAATGCATATTCTGCAGCCATTGGATGAAATTTTCTGTATATATCTATCAGATCCATTTGTTCTGTAGTACAGATTAAATTCAATTTTTTTTTTAGACAGATCTTCCAGAAAGAAAATCAACAATGATGACAGTGGCTTGTTGACATCTCCAGCTATTAATATTATTGCGTTGGGACCTATCTCTCTCTTTAGCTCTAATATTTGCTTTATATGTCTGAGTGCTCCAGTGTTGGGTGCATATATATTTACACTCGTTATATCCTCTTGTTGAATTAGCCCCTTTATCATTGTATAGTGACCTGTCTCTTCTTACAGTTCTTGTCTTGAAATTTTGTCTGATATAAGGATAGATACTGCTGCTCTTTTTGGTTTTCATTGGCATGGAATATCTTCTTCCATTCCTTTATTTTCAGTCTGTGTCTTTATATATGTGTCTTGTAAGCAGAAGGTAATTGTGTCTTGTTTTTTCATTCATACAGCCACTCTATATCTTTTGATTGGAGAGTTTATTTGCAATCAATGTTATTATTGATAAATAAGAACTTACTTCTACTATTTTGTTATTTGTTTTCTAGGGTTTTTTGTAGTCTTCTCTTCCTTCTTTCCTTCCTTCCTGTCTTCCTTTTAGTGAAGGTGGTTTCCTTGGTAGTGTGATTTAATTTCTTGCTTTTTATTTTTGTGTATCCACTGTATTTTTTCTTATCTGAGGCTACTATAAGACTTGCAAATACAATCTAATAGCTGAATATTTTAAGCTGATAAAAACTTAATACTGTTTGCATAAACAACCAAACAGAAAACTATTATAAACTCTACACCTTAAGTTTTGTCCTTGCTTTTTAACTTTCTGTTGTTTCTATTTCTATCTTATTGTACTATCTATATCTTGAAAAGTTGTTGCAGTTATTATTTTTGATTGTCTCATCTCTTTGTCTTGCTCTTTAAAGTAAGAGTAGTTTACACACTATACTTATACTATTATGATATTCTGTGTGTCTTTGTACTTACTATTACCAGTGAGTTTTGTATCTTCAGGTGGTTACTTATTGCATATTAACGTCATTATCTCTCTGACTGAAGAACTCCATTTAGTATTTCTTGTAAGACATATCTAGTATTAATACAATCTGTCAGCTTTTGTTTTCCTGGGAAAGTATTTTACCTTCATGTTTGAAGGATAGTTTCACCAGATATACTATTCTAGGGTAAAAGTATTTTTTTTCCTTCAGCACTTTAAATACATCATGCCACTCTCGCCTAGCCTGTAAGGTTTCCACTGAGAAGTCTGCTGCCAGACGCATTGAAGCTCCATTGTATGTTATTTGTGTCTTTTCTCTTGCTGCTTTTAGGATCCTTTCTTTATCCTTAACTTTTGGGAGTTTGATTATTAAATGTGTTGAGATGGTCTTCTTTGGGTTAGATCTCCTTGGTGTTCTATAACCTTCTTGTACTTGAATATTGATATCTTTCTCTAGGTTTGTGAAGTTGTCTGTTATCCCTTTGAATAAACTCCCTGGCCCTATTTTGTTCTCTACCCCCTTTTCAAGGCCAATAACTCTTAGATTTGATCTTTTGAGGTTATTTTCTAGATCTTGGAGACATGCTTTATTGTTTTTTATTCTTTTTCCTTTTGTCTCCTCTGACTGTATTTTCAATAGCCTCTCTTCAAGCTCACTAATTCTCTCTTCTGTGTGATCAATTCTGCTATTAAAATAATGCATCAAAATGCATTCTTCAGTATGTCAATTGCATTTTGGCAAAAAGACAATTGACAGAAATTCAAGCAAGCCCCAGAATTTGTTTTCTATTATTTTAATCCCTTTGTTAAGTTTATTTGATAAAATTCTGAATTCCTTCTCTGTGTTATTGTGAATATCTCTGAGTTTCCTCAAAACAGCTATCTTGAATTCTCTGTCTGAAAGATCACTTATCTCTGTTTCTCAAGGATTGGTCCCTAGTGCCTTATTTATTTAGTTCATTTTGTGAGGTCATATTTTCCTGGGTGATCTGAATGCTTGTGCTCACATAATGACTGCACTCCCCTTCCTCCAAGCACACAGATTATCTTTCTGTGTCAAGTGCTCACCTCAGAGGATGGGGTAGGGGTGGTGTAGGTGATTCAAGACTGTCTTCTATCCTCTTCAATGCTTCTTTCCTTAATATGTTGTTTGTCAGTGTCTGCAAATTGATGAGTTAGGTATTTATTGTAGTCTTCACAGTCTGGGGTTTTTTTTTTGTTTTGTTTTTTTGTTTTTTTTTTTTGTTTTGTGCTCATTCTTCTTGAGAAGGTTTTCCAGGTATTTGAAAAGACTTGGATGTTATAATCTAAGCCATACCTGCATTAGGTGGCACCCCAAGCCCAGTAATGCTTTGGTTCTTGAAGACTCACAGAGATACCACCTTGGTGATCTTGGATAAGATCCAGAAGAATTATTTGAATTACCAGGCAGACACAGACACTCTTGTTTTCTTCCCTTACTTTCTCCCAAACACAGACTCCTTCTCTGTGCTGAGCCACCTGGAGCTGGGGGTGGGGTGATACAAGCATCCTTGTGGCCACCCACAGTGACTGCACTGGATCAGATCTAAAGCCAGCACAGCACTGATTCTTGCCCAAGGCTCACTGTAACCTCTCCCTGGCTACCACCTGTATTCACTCAAAGCCCCAGGGCTCTACAATCACCAGGTGGTGAAGCTATCTAGGACTTTTTTCTTCCCTACAGGGTGATAAGTTACCTCAGGACTCAGGCAGGTCTGGAGATGCTGTTTGGGAACCAAGGAGTGGAGTCAAAAACCTTAGAAATCTACCTCGTGTTCTATTGTACTGCATCAGAGCTGGCACTCAAACTATGAGATGCAATCCTTCCCACTTTTCTCTGCCCCTTCCACAGACAGAGAAGTCTCACCCATGGCCACCAATACCACAAGCCTATGGGTAGTACTGCCAGGTTACCACAAATGTTCTTTCTGTATTATGATGTTAAGACCAGGTACTGTGGCCTCTTATCTGATTTTTGGTGCTTATGAAGATGCTTTTTGTGTGTGTGTTGATAGTTGTTCAGTTTGGTGTTCCTTGGGTTAGGGATAATTGCTGCAGGCTTCTTTTCAGCCATTTTGCTTCAACTCTTCCAATGTATAACTTTTGACTACTTAAAATGTAACCACTAAGATCCAGAAGCCTTACTGATAACATAGTTGATTAACACATATTTTGTACGTTATATTAGTTATATTCTGTCTTCTTACAATAAAGTTAGAGAAAAGAAAATATCATTTAAAAATCATAAGGAAAAGAAATATATTTATTTATCATTAAGTGGAAATGGAGTATCATAAATGTCTTCATCCTTGTCTTCATGTTGAGTGGCTGAGGAAGAGGAAAAGGGAAGGGCTGGTCTTACCATCTTAGGGGTTGCAGGATTGAAAGATGTGAAGGTGGAAGGGGACGCAGGAGAAGCAGAAACACTCAGTGTAACATTTATTGAAAAAAAAATCTCCTCCTCCTCAGCCTCAAATCTTAAAAATGCAAGGACAGGATCAATGTCAGTACCCTTTGACTCAGAGTGATTGCAAATCTGTGGAGCTTCTAAAACTTATAGACCATATGTACTGACACTAAATAATTTTAAACTGATTTAGGAGACTTCATGTTATATAGTTTTCTGGAAACAAAGCTATGAAACTGAAACTGATAGCTCAAATACAATAATTGCATTTGATTGAAAAATAAAGCTAAAATTTGCTGGTAATGGGATGTCCAGCCCCTGAAGAGTATTAAGTCAAATTTAAATAACTAGAAGTGTCCACCACGTGGTAACTGTTTGAGGGTTCATATGACAGACATGGAAATGGTTCTGTTTGGTTTCTATTTTGACATACAATAGATCTTATTGGATGGGGTTTGATGACAACCTGGGGTTACAAAAATGTCTCCTGGGTGGTTTGAGACTTCATTCCATATTTATAGATTATTTATATTAATTTATTTCTGTTAGACTCAAATACTATAATTGGCATCTCATCATAAAAAGCACTAGTAGTCTCCCTCTGGTTAGGTATCCCCTCTGCTCTCAGTCAGGATAAAAAGTGGGCAAGGTGTAGGGGAACATGAAATGAGGACAAAAATGATTTTGAGAAAAATCAAAGATTGGGAATAGAGTCTCAATTGAATAACCTACTGGTCGTCTTGGAAAATAGATAGAACTGATGAGTATGAAGAATATTGCAAAATGTATAAAACATTTTCAGTGTTCAAATACCTAAAAGCTCTCACTTTTATATAAAATGCTGGCAGTGGGGTTGTGTTGCCTATGCTATTTTAAGAAATGGTTTCTAACTACACTTTGTTTTAATTTAATTGTTGTTTTACAAGTTCCGCTGAGTAAGACCTACTGCAAAGAAGATGTTACCTTAGGCAGGAGTTACATTACATTTGGTAACCAAGACAGAATACCTAGCTGTTGGGTAATGATTCCTTTTAGGTTTATCTGTATGTTTACCTCTCTCCCTTCCCCTCCCCCATTCCTTACTTCCCAACTCTGGAGGGGGATTCTTGAAGTGGTTTTCAGATCTGTCTTGGTTTAACACAATGGGTACAAGGGAGGTTGAAATTAGCTGAACACTGCAAGTTACTGGTGTTGGGAGATGGGCTATAGCTGAAGGGAGGTGTGATGACTCTGAATGGGAAGCAGGCTGAACTGCATTGGTTCAGAAACGAAAGGCTTTCTACTGTTTCGAAACACTGATACCAACATTTTCCTTTCTGTCCTCACTCTCAAAATTAAATCTCTTCTTCCTTGCTTCTCCATAATACTTCATGGAGACAGTTGCCTTTGTTCTGGTCCCAGAATATATCTTCATCAGTTTCCCTAGTCATCCTGCCTACTTACCACATATAACCCTTGTTGCCTATTAATTTTAACCACTTTATATCCAAAATTATACTTGACTTACTGAGTAACAGTTCCTTGAAACAAAACCTACTACAATAGTACCAACTGGGATAGTGACTAAACTCAAATGTGTCCTAAGAGCAACTACTGACATTTTGACTGACAAATATGATTGTTATAAGGGATGGAGAAGTGTATTTTGTCAGTTACATATATGCCTGGACTTACTAGCCCCATGAAGACGTGTTTTTGATTGGTGTTTCAGAGTTGTGAAGTTCAAGTAACAACTTGAATTTAAGAAATACCAATGTGGCTTGTGGGAGGAGTTTTGGAACTCTCAGTAAGTCTGTACACTCAAATAATCAATGCTTTGATGGTGGGTAGTCTTCCCTTTGTTACCATGCTCCCCTTTCTCCCTCGACACATATTTTAATTGACTTTTATTAAATATTATTCTTCATTGTGAAGGAGGTGAATTAGGGCAGAGTATAACAAATAGCATCAGGAATATTACAGTGAACTTTGCTTTGAAGCTAAGACAGACAAGGCAGTAGAGTTCTAAAAGGAATGCCAAAACTCTCCCTTCCCAGAATCTTCTTTGAAATGTTATCTGAGTTAATGCCCCATCTCTTTAAATATGGCCTGGAAGTCGTGTCAGGAGGGTGCTTTAAGAATTTTACACTTTGGTTAAGCTGGGCAGATTGGGTGGAACTGGTGAATTGGAAAGGAATACCAATTTGGTAAGTTTATGTTTGAGCATGCCACACAAAGTTAAAAACTGCACTTTGTTTTAACTGTTGTTTTGCAAGTTCCTCTGCGTAAGACCTACCACATAGAAGATGTTACCATGTAGTCACCAGTCTCTAGACTGGCTGTTCTTAACTGAGGGTATTTAGGAAACTTTTAAACTCAGACAAAATACCTGCACAGACACACATGCGCACGCATAGACGCGTGTGCACGCACACACACATACACACGTTCACATGAATACACATACAGAGACCCTTTCCATCTCGTTTCCACCTACGCTGGAGGCTTGGATTCAGCAGATCTGCAGTGGAGCCTAAGCATCTTCATTTTAAATGCTCCATAGTACATTCCAATGTACAGCCAAGACTGAAAAACCCCTGGCTCAGACACTTCAATTTGGTCTGGAGTTTGATGTCCTGTAGGTGCTTTATTGTGCAACAAACTTATTTAACAAGTACTATGTGTCGGGCAGTGTTCCCAGCATTCTACAATAGCTACTCATTTAATTCTCATACCAACCCTATGAGGTAGGTATTATTATCATACCTATTTTGCAGATCAAGGGAAAGAGAGATACAGATAATCTTCTATCTTAAGTAAAAAGACACAAAAACTATGTCCTATTGAAACATATTGATTATTATTAAGTAAATTGTATATTAAAGTGCTGTGAATATTGTGAAATAACTACATATGATGATAACTTGTGGCATTAACCAGAGTGAAAGAAGACACCTTGGTCTGGTTTATGAATACTGAGGAATACATGAATCATCTTTACTCTCGATATGTTTGAAAACAAGATGGATAGCTAAAGAGTAGGCTCTCCAGTAAAATTTTACTCTAGAAGATGAGAAAGGAGTAATAAGACACAAGTCAAACATATTGTAACATGTTAATGTTTACTAATATCATTAAAATATATGATTGGGTCTTCCTTTTTTGCCTTTTTATAAATTAAGAAAAACCCTGGTCTACTTGATGACCTTAAAATGGACTCCAGGAATAATAATGATATCATCTATTACTAGAAAATTCAGCAAATTCTAACCAGAACTTAGAAACTAGTCCATAAGTTCAGTATTCTGTGTTTATTAATCCATAGTGATGTGTCAACCTTTACAACACAGTCTTTTATTAGTAAAGTTAAATCAGACAGAAATATAGATACAAAAACACCTAGGTTCCAGTCTCAGCCTTGAGACCAATGTGTTCTATGCTATTTCCCCTCTCAAAGCCTTAGTTTCTTCATCTGTAAAATGGATGGGTTTGCCCTAGATAATTTCTCCAAGGTCTCTATCAGTATAAAAATCTATAAATATGTTAAGAACTATTGTGACAGGAAGCTCATGGCTTTTGTTTCTTCAATGTAATAATTTGTTCCTTCCTATCTCCTGGGATCTCTGAGTGAGCACTGATTAGAAAGAATGTTGAGCTCTCTGGTGGACAGCTGACTTCTCTAACCCAGCAGAAATGAATCTGTCAACTTTCATTAGGCATTGTCAGGTAGCATCATGCTCAGTGATAGATTGTACCAGAAGTAGTGTTAGGTTGACATCCAATTATACCAAGGTTCTAAAAAGGTAGTCTATTTCACTCTTCTTAAAATTCCTGAGAATTTGGGATGCTGCAAAACATGTAAAATGGTTGATAGGAGGCAAGAAATTGTTTTATGCATTTTAATACTTTCCTTTTGAGGCTATCGAAGCTGCAAATGGTTGTATTATCAATAGAAGTGCCCTAAAAATTTGTCAAGGTTAGAATAACAGGTTTCTGGAACACCTCATGGTTGTGATCACAACTGAGCCTTGTACTTTTAGCCAAGTTGCTCCCTGACCTGTTCCCCAAGATGGCACAATGTCAGGTGAGCTTCCTCCTAAGGAAAATGGCCCAAGTAAGAACAAAGATGGGGGTGATGGTTAGGAAGTGAAGGAGGCTTCTCTTGATTTCCCTGACCTTTTAAACAGCCATACCATCTGGAGACAGAGTGGGCAGCACAGCACACAGAGTGGGGAGCCACAGAGTGGGCAGTGGCGAATCAGAGTCATCTGGACTACATGAATAATTATGTGGAAATTTAAATTCGCACCCAATAAAATCCACTTTACATTTATAATAATTTTAAAATGCTTAAGTGAATCAAAATATAAATTTTTACAAATTCTGCAAGCCTTCATTTGGATATGACTGTGTAAATCTGGCCTGAAGATAATTTCTTTCTATTTACCAACATAGAAAGGAATTCAAATTATGTTGTTAAATGAAACAAGCAAGTTTTATAACACAGTTTTAGTTTGATTCTACAAAAATAATGTAGTATATTTTAGAGAAAAGAAATGGGGACATTATGTTATATGGAGCAAGGGCTGGGAATTCTAGATGACTTTCTCTTTATTATATATTTCTATATTTCATTTTTATACAACAAAGGCATTTTAGCTTTACATCAGATTAAAACAAAATAAAGACCTGTTTTAGAAAAAAAGAAAGTAAGGGATATTTGAGGGCTTTGGGGTAATAATTATTTTCTTCCAACAGGAGTGGAATTATCAGAACCTTTTCATTATCAACTTTTGTCCTTAAACTAAAAGTTAAAATCTATTATTCTCATTGGGATTGATTTTCTGCTTCTTGCTTTACCTCAACAACCCTTTTGGCGAAGGTCCATTGAATAATTCAAGAATTCTTTCTAAGGTATAAAACAAGTCAAGATGGCTAGCCCCAGCTCCTTGGTCCCTTGCCTGCGTGAGAAAGGTCTCAGCATAGCTTCTTTTGCTGGGCATAGAATGGTTTTTGATTTTCTTGATGGGGCTGTTACCTGATATTTCAAGAGTTGCTCTGAATTTGCCTTGGGAATCTCTTGGTCTAGACAAGACCAGGCTGAAGAGACTATTTTGCTCATTGGAGAATAGTTTCTCATAAGGCTCCTTATTATCTGGGCAAAAACCAAAAATCTACTCCTTTGCCTCTGGCCCCAGCAGAGCCTTTTCTAATTAATACTTTATTTGGCAGCAGATGTTTTCTGTGTGCCATACACTGAGGCAACAGCTAAGCAGAATCCTTAAGTGAAGATATTCCGCTAGGAAGGGCACCTTCCCCCAACCCTTCAGGCTTTTCAGGCTTCAGACTTTTCAGGAAGGTCTTCCTTATCTTCATATCTTAAGGCAGTCTATTTTTCTTTTCATAATTGGCTTACTCTCTAAATAGTTACTGTATTTTCTCAAATTTCATAAAGAATATGTTCACCTTTTATGATACCAGCACTTTGGGAGGCTGAGGCAGGTGGATCACTTGAGGTCAGGAGTTCAAGACCAGCCTGACTAACACAGTGAAACCCCATCTCTACTAAAACACAAAAATTAGTCTGGCATGGTGATGAGCACCTGTAATCCCAGCTACTGGGGAAGCTGAGGCAGGAGAATCACTTGAACCCAGGAGGTGGAGGTTGCAATAAGCCGAGACTGTGCCACTGCACTCCAGCCTGGGCAACAGAGTAAGACTCTGTGTGTGTGTGTGTGTGTGTGTGTGTGTGTGTGTATGTTTGTGTGTGTGTGTTCACCTTTTAAACAATATGAAAGTATACAGAACAAAACATGAAAATCCTCGTTTGCTTCCTTCCCCCATCTTCAATGGTCTGATATACATCTTTCCAGTTCCCTTTCTATGCATTTACATACACATGTATACATAAATATATATGATGTTTCTTTGTGTCCACTAAAATTTTCTGTAAGGTTAAAAGTGTTCTAAATCTGTGCTATGCAATATAGCAGCCATTAGCTACATGGGACAGCTGAGCACTTGAAATGTGACTAGTGTGACTGAAGGACTAAATTTTTGATTTTACATAATTTGAATTTGTTTATATTTAAGTTTTTAATTGGCAACCCAATAGGAAAGAAGAAGTGAAATTTTCTCTGTAGACAACAAGATCATATACATAGATAACCCCTAAAGACTCCATGAAAAATTGTTAAAATGAGAACAGTAAAAGTGCAGGATACAAAATCAACACAGAAAAATCAGTAGCATTTGTCTATACAAACAACACACTATCTGAAAAAGATAAAGAAAATAATCCCATTTAAAAAACAATAGAAAAAAATACTCATGAATAAATTTAACCAAGGAAGTAAAATATTTTTATACCACAAACTATCAAAATTTAAATTAAAAAATGAAAAATACAAATATATGGGAAGATATGTTCATGGAGTTGAAAAATTAATATTATCAAGATAGCCATAGTACCCAAAGAAATCCACAGATTCAATGCAATTCCTATCAAAATTCCAAGGTCATTTTTCACAGAAATATAAAAAAGAATCCTAATATTCATATGAAATCACAAAAGATCCCAAATAGCCAAAACAATCTTCAGCAAAAAGAACAAAACCAGAGACATCATTCTACCTGATCTGAAAATTTACCACACAGCTATAGTAACCAAAATAGCATGGTAGCAGCATAAGAACACATATACAGACCAATGGAACAGATTAGAGAGCCACAAAATAAATTAATATATTTATGGCCAACTGATGTTTGATACAGGTGCTAGTAATATGCAATAGGTAAAGGACTAGTCTCTTCCATACATGGTGTTAGGAACACTGGATATCCACATGCAGAAGAGTGAAATTAGACTGTCACATCATATGTGAAAATCAAATCAAAATGGATCAAAGACTTAAATATAAGACCTAAAATTGTAAAAATACTAGAAGAAAACACAGGGGAAAGCTTCTTGACATTGGTCTGAGCTAAGATTTTTTTGGAGATGACATCAAAAACATAGGCAACTGATACAGTTTGGATCTGTGTCCCCATCCAAATCTCATCTCGAATTGTAGTTCCCATAATCCCCATATGTCAAGGAAGGGACTGGGTGGGAGGTGATTGGATCACGAGGGCAGTTTCCCCCAAGCTGTTCTCATAAAAGTGAGGGAGTTCTCATGAGATCTGATGGTTTTATAAGCGACAATTCCTCCTACACACACTCTTCTCTTGCCTGCTGCCATGTAATACATGCCTGCTTACCTTTCTGCCATGATTGTAAGTTTCCTGAGACCTTCCCATCCACAGACCCATTAGTCAATTAAACCTCTTTCCTTTATAACTTACCCAGTCTTGGGTACTATCTTTATAACAATGTGACATCAGGCTAAAGCAGGAAATTAGTACCACAAAGAGTAGGGTACTGCTATAAAGATACCCAAAAACATGGAAGCGGCTTTGGAGTTGGGTGACAGGCAGAGGTTGGAACAGTTTGGAGGGCTCAGAAGAAGACAGGAAGATGTGGTAAAGTTTGCAACTTTCTAGAGATTTGCTGAATGGTTTTGACGAAAATGTTGATAGTTATGTGGACAACAAAATCCAGGCTGAGGTGGTCTCAGATGGAAATGAGGAACTTATTGGGAACTGGAGCAAAGATCACTCTTGTTATTCCTTTTTTTTTTTTTTTTTTTTAAATTATTACTATACTTTAAGTTCTGGGGTACATGTAGAAAATGTGCAGTATTGTTACATAGGTATACACGTGCCATGGTGCTTTGCTGCACCCATCAACCAGTCATCTACATTAGGTATTTATCCTAATGCTATCCCTCCCTTAGCCCCCTACTCCCTGACAGGCCCTGGTGTGCGATGTTCCCCTCCCTGTGTCCATGTATTCTCATTGTTCAACTCCTACTTATGAGTGGGAACACGCAATGTTTGGTTTTCTGTTCTTGTATTAGTTTGCTGAGAATGATGGTTTCCAGCTTCATCCATGTACTTACAAAGGACACAAACTCATCCTTTTTTATGGCCGCATAGTATTCCATGGTGTATATGTGCCACATTTTCTTTATCCAGTCTATCATTGATGGGCATTTGGGTTGCTTCCAAGTCTTTGCTATTGTGAATAGTGCTGCAATAAACATATGTGTGCATGTGCCTTTACAGTAGAATGATTCATAATCCTTTGGGTATATTCCCAGTAATACGATTGCTGGGTCAAACAGTATTTCTAGTTCTAGATCCTTGAGGAATCACCACACTGTCTTCCACAATGGTTGAACTAATTACACTCCCACCAACAGTATAAAAGCATTCCTATTTCTCCACATCCTCTCCAGCATCTGTTGTTTCCTGACTTTTTAATGATCGCCATTCTAAATGGTATGAGATGGTATCTCATTGTGGTTTTGATTTGCATTTCTCTAATGACCAGTGATGATGAGCTTTTATTCATGTTGGTTGGCCACATAAATGTCATCTTTTGAGAAGTGTCTGTTCATATCCTTCACCCACTTTTTGATGGTATTGTTTCATTTTTCTTATAAATTTGTTTAACTTTGTAGATTCTGGATATTAGCCCTTTGTCAGATGGATAGATTACAAAAATGTTCTCCCATTCTGTAGGTTGCCTGTTCACTCTAATGATAGTTTCTTTTGCCATGCAGAAACTCTTTAGTTTAAATATATGCCATTTGTCTATTTTGGTTTTTGTTGCCATTGAATTTGGTGTTTTAGTCATAAAGTCTTTGCCCATGCCAATGCCCTGAATGGTATTGCCTAGGTTTTCTTCTGGGTATTTATGATTTTAGGACTTATGTTTAATTCTTAATCCATCTTGAGTTAATTTTTGTATAAGGTATAAGAAAACAGTCCAGTTTTGGTTTTCTGCATATGGCTAACCAGTTTTCCCAACATCATTTATTAAATAAGGAATCCTTTCCCCATTGCTTGTTTTTGTCAGGTTTGTCAAAGATCAGATGGTTGTAGATGTGTGGTGTTATTTCTGAGGCCTCTGTTCTGTTCCATTGGTCTATATATCTGCTTTGGTACCAGTACCATGCTGTTTTGGTTACTGTAGCCTTGTAGTATAGTTTGAAGCCAGGTAGTGTGATGCCTCAAGCTTTGTTCTTTTTGCTTAGGATTGTCTTGGCTATGCAGGCTCTTTTTTGGTTCCATATGAAATTTAAAGTAGTTTTTTTCCAATTCTGTGGAGAAAGTCAATGTTAACTTGATGGGGATAGCATTGAATCTATACATTACTTTGGTCAGTATGCCATTTTCATGATATTGATTCTTCCTATCCATGAGCGTAGAAGGTTTTTCAATTTGTTTGTTCCCTCTCTTATTTCCTTGAGCAGTTGTTTGTAGTTCTCCTTGAAGAGGTCCTTCACATCCCTTGCAAGTTGTATTCCTAGGTATTTTATTCTCTTTGTGGCAATTGTGAATCGGAGTTAACTTACGATTTGGCTCTCTGTTTGTCAGTTATTGGTGTATAGGAATGCTTGTGATTTTTGCACATTGATTTTGTATCCTGGGACTTTGCTGAAGTTGCTTATCAGCTTAAGGAGATTTTGGGCTGAGATGATGGGGTTTTCTAATTATACAATCATGTCATCTGGAAACAGAGACAATTTGATATCCTCTTTTCCTATTTCAATACCCTTTATTTATTTATCTTGCCTGATTGCCCTGGCCGGAACTTCCAATACTATGTTGAATAGGAGTGGTGAGACAGCATCCTTGTCTTCTGCTGGTTTTCAAAGGAATGCTTCCAGTTTTTGCCCATTCAGTATGATATTGGCTGTGGGTTTGTCATAAATAGTTATTATTTTGAAATATGTTCCATCAATACCTAGTTTATTGAGAATTTTTAGTGTGAAGGGCTGTTGAATTTTGTTGAAGGCCTTCCCTGCATCAATTGAGATAATCATGTGGTTTTTGTCATTGGTTCTGTTTATGTGATGGATTATGTGTATTGATTTGCATATGTTGAACCACTTTGCATCCCAAGTATGAAGCCACCTTGATCATGGTGAATAAGCTTTTCGATGTGCTGCTGGATTTAGTTTGCCTGTATTTTATTGAGGATTTTTGCATCGATGTTCATCAGGGATATTGGCCTGAAATTTTCTTTTTTTGTTATGTCTCTACCAGGTTTTGGCATCAGGATGATGCTGGCCTAATAAAATGAGTTAGGAGGATTCCCTCTTTCTCTATTCATTGGAATAGTTGCAGAAGAAATGGTACCAGCTCCTCTTTGTACTTCTGGTAGAATTTGGCTGTGAATCCGTCTGGTCCTGGACTTTTTTTGGTTGGTAGGCTATTAATTACTGCCTCAATTTCAGAACTTATTATTGCTCTATGCAGGGATCCAACGTCTTCCTCGTTTAAACTTGGGAGGGTGTATGTGTCCAGGAACTTATCTGTTTCTTCTAGGTTTTCTAGTTTATTTACATAGAGGTGTTTATAGTACTCTCTGGTGGTATTTTGTATTTCTGTGGATTCGGTGGCGATATCCCCTTTATCATTTTTTATTGTGTCTATGTGATTCTTTTCTATTTTCTTCTTTATTAGTCTGGCTAGCAGTCTATCTATTTTGTTGATATTTTCAAAAAACCAGCTCCTGGGTTCACAGAGTTCGAACTTTGCTAAGGATCAGACTGCTTCCTCAAGTGGGTCCATGATCTTGGGTATCCTGAATGGGAGACACATCCCAGTAGGAGCTGACAGACACCTCATACAGGAGAGCTCTGACTGGCATCTGGTGGGTGCATCTCAGGGGTGAAGCTTTCAGAGGAAAGAACAGGCAGCAATCTTTGCTGTTCTGCAGCCTCTGCTGGTGATACCTAGGCAAACAGGGTCTGGAGTGGACCTCCAGTAAACTGCAGCAGACCTGCAGCAGAGGGGCCTGACTGTTAGAAGGAAAACTAACACAGAGAAAGGAATAGCATCAACATAAACAAAAAGTACGTCCACTCAGAGACCCCATCCGAAGGTCACCAACATCAAAGACCAAAGGTATATAAATCCACAAAGATGGGGATAGGCCAGTGCAAAAAGGCTGAAAATTCCAAAAACCAGAATGCCTCTTCTCCTCCAAAGGATCACAACCCCTCACCAGCAAGGAAACAAAACTGGACGGAGAATGAGTTTGATGAATTGACAGAAGTAGGCTTCAGAGTGTGGGTAATAATGAACTCCTCTGAGCTAAAGGAGCATGTTCTAACCCAATGCAAGGAAGTTAAGAACCTTGAAAAAATGTTAGATGAATTGCTAACTACAATAACCAGGTTAAAGAACATAAATGACCTGATGGAGCTGAAAAACACAGCACAAGAACCTCATGAAGCATACACGAGTATCAATAGCCAAATTGATCAAGCGGAAGAAAGGATATCAGAGATTGAATATCAACTTAATGAAATAAAGTGAGAAGACAAGGCTAGAGAAAAAAGAATGAAAAGGAATGAATAAAGACTCTAAGAAATATGGGATTATGTGAAAAGACCAAATCTACATTTGATTGGTGTACCTGAAAGTGACAGGGAGAATGGAACCAAGTTGGAAAACACTCGTCAGGATATTATCCAGGAGAACTTCCCCAACCTAGCAAGACAGGCCAACATTCAAATTCAGGAAATACAGAGAACACCACAAAGACACTTGTCAAGTAGAGCAACCCCAAGACATAATCGTCAGATTCACCAAGGTTGAAATGAAGGAAAAAATGTTAAGGGCTGCCAGAGAGAAAGGTTGGATTACCCACAAAGGTAAGCCCATCAAACTAACAGTGGATCCTTCTGCAGGAAACTCGACAAGACAGAAGAGAGTGGGAGCCAATATTCAACATTCTTAAAATAATTTTCATCCCAGAATTTCATATCCAGCCAAATAAGTTTCATAAGCAAAGGAGAAATAAAATATAGAAAAGCAAATGCTAAGAGTTTGTCACCACCAGGCCTGCCTTACAAGAGCTCCTGAAGGAAGCACTAAACATGGAAAAGAAGACCGGTACCAGCCACTGCAAAAACATACCAAATTGTAAAGACCATCGACACTATGAAGAAACTGCATCAACTAATAAGGAAAATAACCAGCTAGCATCATAAAGACAGGATCAAATTCACACATAACAATATTAACCTTAAATGTAAATGGGCTAAATGCCCCAATTAAAAGACTAACTGGCTAATTGGATGAAGAGTCAAGATCCACTGAAGTGCTGTATTCAGGAGACCCATCTCACATGCAAAGACACACATAGGCTCAAAATAAAGGGATGGAGGAATATTTCCCAAGCAAATGGAAAGCAGAACAACAACAACAAAAAAATAGCAGGGGTTGCAATCCTAGTCTCTGATAAAACAGACTTTAAATCAACAAGAATAAAAAAAAAAAAGACAAAAGAGGGCATTACATAATGGTAACGGGATCAATGCAACAAGAAGAGCTTACTATCCTAAATATATATGCACCATATACAGGAGCACACAGATTCATAAAGCAAGTTCTTAGAGACCCACAAAGAGACTTAGACTCCAACACAATAATAGTGGGAGACTTTAACACCCCAATGTCAATATTAGACAGATGAATGAGACAGAAAATTAACAAGGACATTCAGGAGTTGAACTGAGCTCTGGTCCAAGTGGACCTAATAGACATCTGCAGAACTCTCCACCCCAAATCAACAGAATATACATTCTTCTCAGCACCACATCGCACTTATTCTAAAATTGACCACATAATTGGAAGTAAATCACTCCTTAGCAAATGCAAAAGAATGGAAATCATAACAGTCTCTTAGACCACAGTGCAATCAAATTAGAACTCAGGATTAAGAAACTCACTCAAAACCGCACAACTATATGGAAACTGAACAACCTACTCCTGAATGACTACTGGGTAAATAATGAAATGAAGGCAGAAATAAAGATGTTCTTTGAAACCAATAAGAACAAAGACAAAACATACCAGAATCTCTGGGACACATTTAAAGCAGTGTTTAGAGGGAAATTTGTAGCAATAAATGCCCACAGGAGAAAGCAGGAAAGATCTAAAATCAACACCCTAACATCAAAATTAAAAGAACTAGAGAAGCAAGAGTAAACAAATCCAAAAGCTAGCAGAAGACAAGAGATAACTAGGATCAGAACTGAAGGAGATAGAGACATGAAAAACCCTGTGTAAAATCAACTCTTGCTATTCTTTAGCAAAGAGACTGGCAGCATTTTGTCCCTGCCCTAGAGATCTGTGAAACTTTGAATTTGAGAGAGATAATTTAGGGTATCTGGTGGAAGAAACTTCTAAGCAGCAAAGTGTTCAAGAGAGGACAGAATGTAAACATTTGGATCATTTGCAGCCTGACCCTAAGATAGAAAAGAAAAACCCATTTTCTGGGTAAGAATTCAAACTGGCTGCAGAAATTTGCTTAAGTAAGGAGGAGCCAAATGTTCATCACCAATACAATGGGGAAAATGTCTCCAGGGCTTGTTAGAGACCTTCATAGCAGCACCTCCCATAGCAGACCCAGAGGCCTAGGGGTGAAAAATGGTTTTATGGGCCTGACCCAGGGCCCCCTGCTGCTTTGTGCAGCCTCCAGGATTTGGCACCCTGTGTCCCAGCTATAGCTAAAATGGGCCAACATACAGCTTAGGCTGTTGCCTCAGAGGGTGCAAGTCCCAAACTTTGACAACTTCCACATGGTGTTGGGCCTGCAGGAGCACAGAAGTCAAGAATTGACGTTTGGAAACCTCCGCCTAGATTTCAGAGGATGTATGGAAACACTTGGATATATCCAAGCAGAAGTTTGCTGCAGGGGAAGAGCTCTTATGGAGAACCTCTGCTAAGGCAGTGTGGAAGGAAAAAATGTAGGGTAGGATTCCTCACACAGAGTCCCCACTGGGGCACTTCCTAGTAGACCTGGGAGAAGTGGGCCACTGTCCTCCAAACCCCAGAATGATAGATCCACTGACAGCTTGCACAGTGTGCCTGGAAAAGCTGCAGGCACTCGACACCAGCCTGTGAAAACAGCCAGAGGCTGGCGGGTGCTCCACCTTGCAAAGCCACTGGGACAGAGCAGCCAAAGTCCCTGGAAGCCCACCTCTTTCATTAGCATGACCTGAATGTGATACATGGAATCAAAGAAGATCATTTCAGAGTTTTAATATTTAGTGATTGCCCCACTTGATTTTGGATTTGCATGGGGCCTGTAGCCCCTTTGTTTTGTCCAATTTCTCCCACTTAGAACAAGAGCATTTACCCAATGCTGCACTCTTATCGTATGTAGGAAGTAACTAATTTGCTTTTGGTTTTGCAGCCTCATAGGCAGAGGGGACTAGCCTTGTCTCAGATGAGACTTTGGACTGTGGACTTTCGAGTTAATGCTGAAATCAGTTAAGACTTTGGGGTACTGTTGGGAAGATATGATTGATTTTGAAATGTTAAAAGTACATGTTATTTGGGAAGGGCCAGAGGCAGAATGATATGGTTTGGCTCCCTGTCCCCACCCAAATCTCATCTCAAATTGTAGTCCCCATAATCCCCACATGTCGAGGGAGGGACCAGGTGGGAGATGGTTGGATCATGGAAGCAGTTTTCCCTAGGCTGTTCTCATCATAGTGAGTAAATTCTTATGAGATCTGATGGTTTTATAAGTGTTTGACATTTCCTCCTACACACACTCTTCTCTTGCCTGCTGCCATGTAAGATGTGCCTGCTTCCTCTTCCACCATAGTTGTAGGTTTCCTGAGACCTCCACAGTCATGCAGAACTGTGAGTCAATTAAACCTCTTTCCTTTATAAATTACAGTCTTGGGCAGTATCTTTATAGCAGTGTGAGAATATACTAATACAGCAAATAAAGCAAAAATACACAAAGTATCAGTCTAAAAATCTTGTACACAACAAAGGAAACAACAGAGTGAAGAGACAACCTGTAACTGAAAGAAAATATATGTAAGCCATACATCTGATAAGGGGCTCATAGCCAAAATGTATAAGCAACTCAAAAAACTCAATAGCAAGAAAACAAATAACATGATTAAAAATGGGCAAAGTACTTGAATAGATGTTTCTTAAAAGAAGACATACAAATGGCCAGTAAACATATGGAAAAATGCTCAACACTGCTAATTATTACGGAAATGCAAATTAAAACCACAATGAGATATCACCTCACACCAGTCAGAATGGCTACTATAAAAAAGGTGAAAGATAAGTGTTGGCAAAGGTGTACAGAAAAGAGAACGCTGGTATACTGTTGGTGGGAATGCATACAAGCACAGCAATTATGGAAACCTATATGAAAGTTTCTCAAAAAACTAAAAGTAGAACCTCCATGTGATCCAGCAATTCCATTCCTAGATATATAGTTAACCCTTGAACAACATGGGAGTTAGGGGTGCTGACTCTCAGCAGTCGAAAACTCACATATAACTTTTGACTCCCCACAAACTTTACTACTAATAGCCTTCTGTTTACTGGAAGCCTTACTGATAACATAGTTGATAAACATGTATTTTATATGCTATATGTATTATTTAGTATATTCTTAAAGTAGGCTAGAGAAAAGAAAATGTTATTAAAATCATAAGAAAGATAAAATATATTTACTATTCATTAAGTGGAAGTGGTTCATCATAAAGCTTTTCATCTTGGTCATCTTCACATTGAGTAGGCTGAGGAGAAGGAGGCAGAGGAGGGGGTTGGTCTTGCTCTCCCAGTGGTTGCAGAGTTGGAAGAACATCTTTATATAAGTGAACCTGCACAGTTCAAACCCATGTCATTCCAGTGTCAACAGTATATACAAAGGACATGAAATCAGTATGTCAAAGAGATATCTGCACTTGCATGTTCATTGCAGCATTATTCATAATAACCAAGATATGGAATCAACCTAAGTATTATCAACCTAAGTATTTACCTGTGGAAGAATGGATAAAGAAAATGTGAGATATAAACACACACACACACACACACACACACACACACGCACACACAATGGAATTTTATTCAGCCTTAAAAAGCAAATGAAATCCTATCATTTATGACAACATAAATAAACCTGGAGGGCATTATGCTAAGTGAAATAAGCTATGCACTGAATGACAAATAAGGCATAATTTCACTTATATGTAGAACCTAAAACAGTTGATCTCATAGAGCCAGAGAGTAGAATGGTTGGGGGTGGGGAATGGGAAATGGGGAGATGTTTGTCAAAGGGTATAAAGTTTCAGTTAGATAGGAGGGATAAGTTTTTTTGAGATCTGTTATGCAATATGGAGGCTATCAATAATCATGTCTATTTCAAAATTGCTAAGAAAGTAAATTTCAAATGTTCTCACCACAAAAAGTGATAAGTATTTGAGGTGATGACTATGTTAATTACCTTGCTTTCATCATTCTACATTGTATATGTATGTATGTGTGTGTGTATATATATAGTATATATGATATATAGAGTGTATATATATTATATATATATACACTGTATCCCATAAATATATACAATTATAATTTGTCAATTTATAATAAAATAAATAATTTAAAAATAAATAAAATTTAAGTTTTAGTAGCCATATATGACCATTGGTTATCATATTAGGCAGTGAACATCAAATTAGCAGGGACCAGGAACTTAGAAAACAGCAACAGTATGAGAAATATAACTATGGGTAATGGGGTACCAGTGTTTTACCAGAGATGCATTATCTCACTTTATCTTCACAATCCTATTATTAACAGATTTTTTAAAAAACCATCAGGCATAGAGAATTTTAGAAAGTTGTCCAAGACAGAAAGCATTAGAGTCTGGATTCAAATTCAGACAATATAGCTCCAGAAAGTACCTCCCTGAGTTTAAGCATGCAGGAAATCATGTGATAAACTGGAAACAGCATGAGTTTTGGCATAGAGAAAACTAATTTTGGATCTTGGTCCTGCCACTTATTGGACTCTGACTGTGTGACATTAAGCAAGTCACCTATCCTCTCTGATTCTTTATTATAAAACCTATAATATGGGACTTGTAATACTTCTCACCACCAATGGGATATACACTTTAATATATCATATGTTATTTCCCCCTCTTCCATCTTCTCTATCAAATAAGTTTGCCTTTAGGGCAAAACTACCTGTATTTGGGGATGTTGTCACTGGTCATGAAGCAGATTAAAATTAACTGAGATTAAAACAGATCAAAATTAAGCAAACACATTATTCCTTGTGGGCCAGAGCTTATTATCACAGAATTCTAGATAGCTGAGCTAACTGAAGGGCAAGAAAGTCTCTGGAACTACCACACTGAATGTAAGGATAAAGGTAAGGAGCAGTTTGGTCTGCTACAGATTAATTGGCTAATGCCTACAGTTTGTAATCAGATTGTGGTTCAAGTTCTAATTCTAATAATTACTACTCGTGTGACCTTGGGAAAGTCACCTACCCTCTTTCTCTCTGTTTTCTCATATATAAAATGGGGGTAATAAGGAATTTCCAGAGACTTTCTTGCCCTTCAGTTATCTCAGCTGTCTAGAATTCTGTGCTAATTACATGTTGTCTTATAAACTTTGAGGAAAGATAATATGTAAAGTCTATTTCCCTGAAATTCAGAGCTGGGGTTGCTTTTGTGTTCTTGATTCCCTCAGTTTTCTTATCTCTGAAAAAAATGTTGGCACTTCTGCCTATGTGGTTTATGAATCCTGCCATAGTTTGATTAGAGTAATGTATTTTTGTAACACATTTGAACCACATGCGTGTGACATACTCCATTGCATGACTCTTTCGTTAAGATCTACTGGAAATGTCAGAGACTCTTTAAAGGCAGTTGTTAAACATTAGCATAAGAATATTTGTTAAACTCTTCCAGAAAAGGATACTGTGTAAATCGTAACATCATTTAAATTAGTCAACCACTATTAATTCAGGCTAATTGTAGAAGATTCCAAGCTGAACTGCTGATAAATCTAAAAAGTAGAGTGTGTATAAAGGAGTGCTAGCTAGCTGGTGATGAGTAAGACTCATGGTGGGCCTACTTTAATGAAAGATAACATTCATTTGTAATTGTAATTACTATAATAATGGAGTACAATTAAAGTATTTGAAAACACAGTTTGGGCTATTAAGTAGTTTGAATATTCCTCTAACATTTCTGTTTATTCCACTAATTTTCTTAGCAAAGCCTTTCTTTATAGATATTGCAAGGTCAACTTAAGCCCAGCCTGGGTCCAAATGATCACAAAACTTGAGTATATGAGGTCCACATTAATGAGGACTTATTATAATGATAAATATAGAAAGATCAAAACCTGGGGCAGGCTATAGGTTATGCTATCTTTTATTTAATTGCTTTTTTTTCTATTATAAATTTCACCTTTCATACCACTCTACACGTGATGTTGGGATTAGAACAGTCTCCTGAGAACACCAGAACTAAATGTGTATGTTTAAATAGAGACCCACATACTGGCACCAGTTAATCCTTAATGAATGTAACATCAATAAAGTAAGTAGATAATAAAAAAGTTAAATTTTATTGCTAATCCTAAATCCTACTTTAAGGAGAAGAAAAACCTTAATGCTATGGCTAGGGTTGATTAGCACTAGATTAGCATTGGTGTACATTAATAATGAAAATAGCTGAGCCTGATTAGTGTCACTTAAAGTTTTGTGAATCAGATATATAGCCCTACAAATTAAACAGCTTGAATACTGAATAAAGAATCTAGAGGAATAATTATTATTTAAAAAGTTAAAACCTTCACATCTCTTCTAAAAGAAAATTTTTCATTGGTATAGAATTACATACCATTCACTCTACAGCATGAAAAGGGTGGAACTTTGCAGACCATAAAAAGTGAAATAAAGGAGCGACTAAAATTGATTTTTATTTAAGTAGATTATTAGTGTTTTCTTCCTTAACTGGAAGGAGTGTCCTGTACTTCTCCAACCTATTTTCAGCCATGATACTATTTTTACATGCACAATTAGACACTGACCCCTTTGAGGAAGTTAAATGTCCCGTATTATCCCCAACCTCAACTCCAAAACCTTTCTCAGCCAAGCAAGAGAATGGGAAATATATAGAAATGAATGTGGAAAAATTTCCAACATGTGTGCATATAGAACAAATTGTGAGGTCAGTGAAGTGAGTCCCTATTGTCCTTCTTACTCTGCATTCTTTCTTCCTCCCCAACCATGCCCAACCCAGTGGTTTCCTCTGTAGCCCAGGGTCTTCTATGTCAATGCTCTAAAAAAGCCTGCGCTCCCCTTCCCCACCTCATTTTCCATCCCCTACTCTGCCTCCACAAAACTTACTTGTTCTGAGTCAATTTTACCAGATCCCTGCTGTCTTTTAAGAGTGTTATTATAGTAGTAATGGCAGTAGGAGGAATCATACTATAACAAGGAAAACTAATAGCCAGTGTGAGTATAATGACTGTTATATTATGCTCCAGGCACTCTGCAAGCATTTTACATCCAGTACTTCATTTAATCCTCACTTTTACAGATGATAAAATTGAGGCTTAGAAAGATTAAGTGTCTTGTCTAAGGTCCCACAGTGAATAAGAGGACTCTTGTTTGTTGTAGCTCTTAACTGCTACAACTCTATACTGCCTACATAGTTTTAGGAAAAGCAATAAGAGTTAATAGCCCAGAAAGCCTTTTGAAAAAAGTTACAATGGTTGTTCCCTCCTAAACCATTTACAGTTCATTATCGGACTTTGCTGTATTGTCTTATTTAAAAAGTAGGGGAACGGGAGAGAGTAAGGAAGAGGGAGGAAAAGAAAGGAAGGAGGATAAAGAGGAAGAATTGACTCTCAGGCCAGAATGAATACTTTGCCTTAGTCAAACATCTGAGTACATCATGTCTAGGCTTCTCATTTTCCTTGACAAGATGCAGGCCACCCAAAGCTGAGGTGATGCCATGAAACTGGCATAAATACAGTTGACCCTCAGTGTCTCCAAGGATTGGTTCCAGGACCCCCACATATACCCAAATTCTTGCATATTCAAGTCCCACAGTCACTGCTCTGTAGAACCCACATATATGAAAAGTTGGCCCTCTGTATACACAGGTTTCACTTCCTGCAATACTGTATTTTCTATCTATGTTTAATTGAAAAAAAAGTATGTATAAGTAGAACGGTATAGTTCAAACCCATGTTTTTCAAGGATCAAATGTATTCCCCATCTCCCTTTGCCATCCACTCACAAATTCCTGGTCCAATCACTTGTGGCTGAGGTAGCAGGATTGGTTTCACACAATATAAATAATAGCAAATTGTGTAAGAAAAAAACTATGGGACACTTTCCTTAAGAGGTCTATACATACAGACATAGCAGGCCTCTGAGGTTACCTCAACTTCTCTTAGAGCCTATCAAGTGCAAATACGTATGATTCTCTTAGCGCTTAATTAGTGGGTAGACAATATAAAAGTTGAGGACATCCTCCAAATGACAGAAGAGTGGCCTTATCTCAGGAATGAGAGTTCTTCTAGCCCTAAGACTAATGCCATGAAATATTTGCTACCATGCCTTTGCGTCTTTCTCATTTACAAACCCAGTACTCTCTCCCAGGTACACTCTGGGGTCTTATTGGTTTCATCTAAAGTTCCTAATTAGCCATGAATGATTCTGGCTCCCTGAATGTAAAATTATTTTTGTTTTCTTTAATATGAACTGTGAGGACTCAGGATCCAGCTGGCCCTAGATACTTAGGGAAACTATTGAGCTCTGCTTTGGTGGCAATTGCCTTGGCTAGTTGAAAGCTCTGTTTAGTTCCCCAACTGTGTTTGTATGTGACTTATATAAATTAGTTACTTTTGAAATTGCAGGTGGTTTTAAAACAAAAACTCTTATTCGAAGTAAAAGGATAACTGAGGGCTGTACCTTCTGAAACTAACCTGAAGTAAGTAATCTTGTATCAGTTTCCTGATCATACTCTAGCTTTCTTCTCCAACTGGAGTGACCCTTTACCAGAGATAGTCTGAAGCTTTTTACAAAGACAGCCTCTTCTCAAATGTACACCTGGCAGTAATTTTCCCATGAATGGTCTTGATGCTAACAATGTCTGATTCATCTGCCTTTTTATTCTTTTCTGTTACTAACTCACTAGAAATAGTCTCCGACAAAGTCCACATGTATGAGAATTAGCCTTAGAACAAGAGAAGCCAAGACATTGGCTATTAGATGTTAGGGTGATAAACCATCCTGGTTTCCTCAGGATTGTTCCAGGCTTAACATTGAAAATCTTGTGTCCTGAGAAAAACCCTAGCCCAAGGCAAACCAGGATGGTTAGTCACCCTACCAGATGTACACTTACGCTATATGGTATATTAGAAAGAACACTGGTCTTCAAAAGTCTGAGCCCAAGTCCTAATACTGTCACTTATTATGTTAACCATATAATTTTCTGTTTATTCATAGTACTTATCAGAATTTTAACTTTGTATTTTGATCTTTATTTGTTTAGTGTTTGTCTTTCTCACTAGAAGGTAAGCCCCATGAGTGCTAGAGTCATATCTTGTTTGTTCCCCATTACAACTCCAACACTTAACACAATGCCTCACAAGAAGTCGGCACTCAACATTTACCCATTGAATTAATAAATTAATAAGTCACAACTACTCTAGTTTTCCATTTTCTCATCCTTAATGGAGACATTACTTACTTCCAATAGTTGTGAGGAATTGAGATAGTATGTATGTAAAAGAGACAATGTATGTTTTGTAAACCATACACAAAGCGTTATTAATGATGGTACTTACGATGTGTGCTTGATAATAATTTCTCCCTTCTATTGAGGAACCTATTCAGTGGTAGCCCTTTTCAATTTTTTTAAATTTCATTGTTTTTTTCCTTCAAATAGGTAGGTTGGTATTTTATCCCCATTTTAGAAATTAGAAGATTGAGGTTGCAAAGAATTAGGGCCAACTACAAGGTAAAAGGGCACAGTCTCCAAGACTGCACTCACTTCTGACACCAACTGCAAGTTTGGATGATTCCCAAAACCACTCTTATGTAAGACAAATCACTAGAAAGACTCACAGAACTTGCAGAAAGCTATCGTACTCATAGTTATGGTTTATTGCAGGGAAATGATACAAATTAAAATCAACAAGGGAAGAAGCACATAGACCACAATCCAGAAGTACTAAATATAGAGCTTTCATTTTCCTCTCTCTGTGGAGTCAGGACATGTTACTCTCCTGGCATCCTAATGTGACATTACTCATGGTGTATTACCAACCAGGGAAACTTACATGAGCCTTGTTGTTCAGAGTTTTTATTGAGACTGTATTACCTAGGCATGACTGATCATTTGCCCACATAGTTGATCTCAGTTTCTGGGTAGACTGATACCATCCAATCCAAAGCTCCTACTCCAAATCACATTGTTACTATCTGTCTATCACAAGGCCCCTAAGCAAATAAAAATTACCTCCTGGGAGCTGAGGGCAAAGGCCAGACCTCTTTTGGAGCAATTTTAAATTCTTTATTACAGAGAGGTGCAGAGAGGTCAATCAACTTGCCAAAAGTTTCACAGCTGGCACATGTACACCCTAGTCAGCCTCCCTCTAGTGCCCATGCTATTATTTTCCATTGTATGCCCTGTGTGCCTGATAAACAATGCAGTTTTAATGTGCTATAAAATAATATATGACCCTATACGTAGAATAAAGAAAGGCATAACTGGAAGTAAAAAAAAAAAAAAAATAGGCAGAAATTGTACTACTTTCTCATCTACCTTTTTCCTCTCACAGCTCTCAAATTTGAACCTTCCTTTATTCCTTGAACCACAACATAGGCCTATACTTGGAAAAGTGCAAAGTGGACAAAAGTGGGTAGAAAGTTTGTCTAGGGTATGCTTCCACTCTACCAACCTCCCCTCTTGTGCACTAGGGCTTATAAATACCCTCATATGTGCACACATGCATGCACACACAGAAATGCACACACACACATCCCTCAACTCACAAAGAGGCCTATTTTTTATGGTCTGTCTAAAAAATTCAATTTTGTGTATTAAATAAAAATTGGAAATCCTTCCTGGGGTCATTTACTTTTAAATATGAGCTTCTTAAACATAGAATAACTATGATGACAAAGAAATTAACATCATTTGATGAGATTTATAATAGGGATTTGTGGTTATCGAGTCTCCCTGTGTCTCCAATCACAGTGTAGCCAGCCATCCCATACATTTGCATGCTAGAAGCTGGAGAAGGGTGTGAAAAAATGATAAGTAATAAGAGGAGAAGAAAACAAGAAGGGAAGGAGAGATACTCTGAAGCTCTGAAGTAATCTGTACCTGTTCAGAAATGGAAAACAATTCAAGGGGCCACATCACATGGAACGTCATCCAAAGCTTAAATAAACCAGAGCAAGCCTAGCAAAGACTTAAAAAGAAGGCAAAGGGTTTGGTACAGCCATTTTATTTGTTATCTTTCTGGTGTAGGAGAAAGAGTACAAGACTATAGCTAATCTACTACAGTGGCTAGCAGTAGAAACAGCATAGGTCTTAGAGTGAGGCACACCAGAGTTCAAATTGCAACTCCACCATTAGCTTTATGGCCATAGGAAAATTATTTTGCTTCTCCAACCCTCAGTTTCCTTACTTGTATAATTGATGCTAATACTAAAACACATCTCCTAGGACCCTTAAAGAGATTAAATAAGGTAATGCATGCACAGTATCTTTGAGGTCAGTTACCAGGTCTTTGAGGTCAGTATTGCCTGGAATCCTTACTTGGCAATGGGTAGTGGTGCAAGTCTGATGACTAGAGCGTGTGCTGAGCTACCTCCTCAGATGTGGCAAAATTGTGAGTAAAGCTTTGTTATCCTATTTGGTACAATCGAAATATCTTGCATTATGGGGTCAACACATCCAGTTTTCAATCCAGGCTATGCTACTTTCAAGCTATGTGACCTACAGGAAAATGTTTAGCCTCTCTGAGACTCAGTTTCCTTATCTGTACAACAGGGATAATAGCACATAGCTTGCAAGTTCTGTAAAGGACCTATCCCAATATATTGCTTTCTTATGCTACACAGTGTTTCCAGAGACCAAAGAAAGAGCATCTTCATAAACAGATAGATCCAATAAAATATTTTTATGTAAACTACATATCATACATATGCAAACATATATGATATATATGTATGAAAATATATACATACATTGAAAAAATTCTTTCATTCACTGAGTAATAGTGGCACCACCCTAGTTGAAATCAATTGACCATAAATTGTATGTGGGTGTGTTTTCTAGACTCTCAGTTCTACCCCATTGATCTATGCATCTATCCTTATGCCAGTATTGCACTGTTCTGATTACTATAGCTTTGTTAAGTTGTGAAATCAAGAAGTATGATACTGCCAATTTTGTTCTTTTATTCAGATTGATTTGGTCATTGAGTCTCTTGTAATTCCACACGAATTTTAAAATTAACTTGTTCATTTCTGCAGAAAAAAAAAAGCAGTTGGATTTTTGATAAGGATTGCATTAAATCTGGAGATCACTTTAAAGAGTATTGCCATCTTGACAACATTAAGTCTTCCAATCTATGAATACAGTGTCTTACAGCTTACTTAGGTCTTTAATTTCTTTTGGTAATGTTTTATAGTACTTAGTGTGTAGGACTTGCACCTCCTTGATTAAATTTATTCCTAAGTATTTTTTTCATGCTATTACTAATGGAATTGTTTTCTTAAATTCTTTTTCAGATCGTTTGATGCTACTATTAATATATATTTTTGTATATCAATCTTGTATCTTGCAGCTTTACTAAACTCTTAGCTCTAATAGCTTTTTAGTAGATTCCTGAGTATTTCCTATATACGAGATGTTTCTATATGCAAATAGATAGTTTTACTTCTTTTTTTCCAATCTGGATCATTTTTATTCCATTTTCTTGCCTAATTGCCTTGCCTATCACCCTGCACCTCCAGTACAATGTTGAATAGAAGTGAGGAGAGTAGAAATTCCTGACTTTTTTCTGATGTTTGGAGGAAACATTTCAATCTTTTACCACTAAGTATGCTTCTAGCTTTGTGTTTTTAACCTCTATTGGATTGAGGACGTTTCTGTCTAGTCTTAGTTTTTAGAGCGCTTTTTATCATGAAAGGGTGTTGGATTTTGTCAAATTATTTTCCTGCATCTACCGAGGTGATCATATTTCTTTCTTTTTATTAATATTACAAAACTATAGTAATTATGACTGTGTGGTAATGGCTTAAGAGTAGGCATAAAGTTCAATGGAATAGAATTGAGAGTGCAGAAATAAACTCATATATCTATGTCAATTTTTTTACAAGGGTGCCAAAAACATTCAATGGAGAATAAATAGTCTTTTCAACAAATAGTTCTGAAACAGCTGGATATCCACATGCAAAAGAATAAATTTGGACCACTTCCTCATGCCATATACAGAAACATAAACTAGCTCAAAGACGTAGATATAAGAGCTAAAACAATAAAACTCTCAGAAGAAAACATAGGCATAAATCTTTGTGATCTTCAATTGGACAATGGTGTCTTAAATATGACATCTAAAGCACAAGCAACCAAAGAAAAATAAATAAATGAGACTTCATAAAAATTAACAACCTGTGTACATCAAAGGACACTAGCAAGAAAATGAAAAGATAGCCCACAGAATGGGAGAAAATATTTACAGATCATATATCTGACAAGAGTCTAGTATCCAGAATATATCATGAGCTCTTATAACTCAACAATAAAAAGACAACTCAAATTTTTAAAAAGGCAAATGATTTGAAATTTGAATAGCCATTTATCCAAAGAACATCTACAAGTCAACAATAATCACATGAAAAGATGCTCAACATCATCAGTATTTAGGGAAACACAAAGTAAAATGACAATAAGATATCATTTCATATCACATGGAATGGCTATAATAAAAAAAGAAAAAGAAGTATTGGTAAGTATGTGGAGAAACTAGGACCCTCATGCATTGCTGATGGAGGTAAAAATGTATACCAACCATTGTGGAAAACAGTCTGGCAGTTCCTCAAAAAGCTAAGCCTAGAGTTTTATCATATGACCCTAGCCCACCAATTATACTCTTGGGCATATATCCAAGCGAAATGAAAACATATATAAACACTTTTACATAAATTTTCATAGTAGCATTATTCATATTCTTAACAGCCAGAAAGTGGAAATATCCCAAATGTCCATCAACTTATGAATGTATAAACAAAATGTGTTATAACCATACAATAGAGTATTATTTTGACATAAAAAGGGAATTAAATAATTTATACATGCTATAACATGGATAAACCTTGAAAACATTATGCTAAGTGACAAATATCAGACAGAAAAGGCCACATATTGTATGATTTCTTTTATATGAAATGTCCAGAATAGACATAGAGACAAAAACTAGGTTAGTGGTTGCCAGAGGCTGGGAGAAAGGGGAAATGGGCTGCGACTATTTAATAGACATGGGTTTCTTTTGAGGTAATGAAAATATTCTGGAATTAAATAGAGGTGATAACTGCACAGTCTTGTGAATATGCCAAAGCCACTGAATTACACACTTTAAAATTACGAATTTTGTGTTGTATGAGTTATGTATTAATAAAAAGTTAATTTTTAATCCAAAGAGCACTTTGAGAAAAAAATAAAAATTAATATGTGTCAGAAAAAAAATGATTAATACAAAAATCTATCACTTTCCCTAACTCTTGCCAGCTGTCTCTGTGATACTTTAGGCTGCCCAGCCAGTCTTTCACAAGCTGTAGCAGTTTCAAGACGGCAGGGTTGTCCAGGCGCGGTGGCTCATGCCTGTAATCTTAGCCCTTTGACAGGCCGAGGTGGGCGGATCACGGGGTCAGGAGATCGAGACCATCCTAGCTAACACGATGAAACCCTGTCTCTACTAAAAATACAAAAAATTATCCGGGCAGGTGGCGGGCGCCTACTCCGGAGGCTGAGGCAGGAGAATGGCGTGAACCCGGGAGGCGGAGCTTGCAGTGAGCCGAGATCCTGCCACTGCACTCCAGCCTGGGCCACAGAGCGAGACTCAGTCTGAAAAAAAAAAAAAAGATGCTGGGGTCCCTTCAGAGTACTGGCCCAGGTCCAAGCTAATTCAGACCGTGTGGATCTTTTCTTCTTTCTTTACAACAGAAATGAGCAAGGGTGTCTCATTTCCAGGAGGGGAAAGTAGGGAAAAGAGTACTGTGGTTATATACCTCCAAAGTTAGTTAAGTTGAAACCTCAGATTCAAGATTAAGCAACACTAAATTTCAGCTGAAATTGTATATCTATCTGCTGCCACGTTATAAAATTTTTCACTTAAGATGACACAAAAGCCTATTTATTGAGTTGTGTACACCATTAAAGTTTAAAAGTTTGACATACATATGCTGTTTATTGTGTGGCAGTAATTAACTGTAATTGAAAAATATCCCATTTTATGGTTCTCTGAATTTTCAGTGATCTTTTCCCCTCCCTCCTTCCTCTCCTCTAACTCTAACTGCTTTCCTATAACTTAATCCTCCCCTGCCCCACACTCAAGCTGCTTTAATAGAAATATAAGCAATTTAAGTAGGGTACCCATTATGTCACAAGGTTTTAAAATTATTAAGACTCCTACTCTCCTAGTCGGGTCTATCTTTGAGATATGTGACTTTATGCCTGGAACTGTCGGGGAGTGGAGCTGGGAAATATACCCATCACATAGAAGAAAGGAGTTCTGGTCTATTATATTCCTTTTATCCATCTCACCTTCTCTAAGAATGGAACATAAAGCTCATTCAAGAAAGATGCGTGAAAAATACTTCTGAGATAGCATATAGTAGAAGAAGTGTCTATGCCTTCATCAGAATCCCTGAGAGGTGAAATGTCCTTTTTATAGCTGGCCAATTCTGAATTTTAATTTTATCTCCTTTTTCATTTTATGACGCTCCTATGTATCTCTTACAGGATTTTTCTTCTTTATTGTCCCCTTCAATTTCCTCCTTCTACCTCTTGCCCTCAATTCTTATTTTCAATTGTTTTCTGTCTGCTTTCATATTCTATCTTTTCTTGTTATGCTAGACTCAGGCCTCCTTGCTAAAGCACAGCTTATAATTCTTCCACTTGTACTTTCTAGGCAGGATTTTTATAACTAGATCTACTTTTCTTGTTCAGTCTCTTGCTTTCTGGCTTCACTCATTTCATCTCTGGTTCTTCCCATAATTCTTGGCTGAATTCCCACTTGATCCTACTACTGGTCATAACCTACCAGGAAAAATCCCCATGGGACATCATTCACTCTGAAATATTATTGTCTTACCTCAGAGTCACAGAAATTTGGTCACCTAAGCAAAGAAAATAAATTTTCAAATAGTAACATAGTGTCTACCTGGGCACAATTTAAAATAAATCCTAGGAAAGTCTCTGATCTTGTATTCCCAAATATTTAGATTTATTTTGATCTGCAGGTCTTCATGCTGTTCACACTTTGTATGAAAGGAGTGTGCTTCATAAAGCATTAGACTGAATACAAGAAAATCAATACACAATCTGTGTGATAATTAATTAAGGTGCCAGAATGAATTACTTTTTCTTCCCCTTCTGATTTGGGTCAGAGTCACGTTTGATTTGGGAAGTTATCCATTTTCAATTATTGTTTGTTCTGTGTTCTTTTTATGTGACCAGAATGAATGACTGGCAGGAAATCATGTTATGTCAAAAATCTATGGGATAAGTTTAACATGCTGAAGATGTGGTTTGACAAAAGTTATTTCCAAGAAAAGCCTGATAAATCAGGGTGAGATAGTTTAGGAGAAAGGCATACCTACATGTATAGGTAAGACTGTGATGAAACCAACTTTATTCTCTGTACATTGTTTTCAGTTTTCATATACAGTCATTCAGCAAACATTTGGTGAGCAAATACTCTATGTCAAGCATTGTACAACGCACTAGAGGTGCAGCTATTTACAAGAATGTTGTGCGTTCAGAGAATTTATAGTCTAACAAGGGAGAGCAACATTAAAGAGTCCCACACATAATTAATTAAGTACAATTTTTTGTAGTGCTACAAAGGAGTATACAGTAGTTACCCATTGTATCAGTCTGTTTTCATGTTGCTATTAAAAAATAGCTGAGGCTGGGTAATTTATAAAGAAAAGAGGTTGAATTGACTTATGGTTCTGCAGGCTGTACAAGCATGGCACCAACATCTGGCAGCTTCTAACGAGGGTCTCAGGAAGCTTATAGTCACGGCAGGGGGTAAAACGGAAGCAGGTACGTAATTTGGTGAGAGCAGGAGCAAGGGGTGGGAGAGGTGCCACACACTTTTAAACAACCAGATCTTGTGAGAATTCACTCACTATCATGAGGACAGCACCAAGCCATTCATGAAGAATCCACCCCCATGACCCAAACACCTCCTACCAGGCCCTACCTCCAATATCGGTGATTACATTTCAACCTGAGGTTTGGAGGAGACAAACATCCAAACTATATCATCCCTTATCTGTGTTTCACTTTCCATGGTTTCAGTTACTCATGGTACAGTACAATAAGATATTTTGAGAAAGAGAAAAAGAGAATACATTCATGTAACTTTTATTACAGTATATTGTTATAGTTGTTATAGATTTTATTATTAGTTAGTGGTGTTAATCTCTTACTGTGCCCAATTTATAAATGATAATTTATCATAGGTCTGTATGTATAGGAAAAACATAGTATATACAAGGTTTGGTACTATCCACAGTTTCAAGTATCCACTGGAGGTCTTAGAATGTATCAGCCACAGATAAAGAAGAACGACTGTACCTTATCTTGCTGGATTTTTCCATAACTCTAAAGTTACTATTCAAACTAAAGCCAGGAAACATCCAGAAATATTTCTATGGTCTTCTGTACATAAAGGCTAAAGACATAAATAAATAATGGATGGAGGGATTCCTTCTCAGGGATACAGTGAGAGGTCTGGTGACCTCAGTTTGGAGTCTAGAGTATCAGGCAATGTGCCCCAACCAAAGAAAGCACTCAACAGTGTAATGCAGCTCATTTCCCAGTCCAAAACTCAGCTTCCTTTATGCTTATTTTACTTGGTGAGAACTAGTCCTCATTGAATATTGTCCAGAGACAGGTTGATAATGATGATCAAGAACAGGCTGTTTTGTTAGTGAATTCCAGAGGTGGTAGGGCTGATGACAGACCTAATTCTCTGGCAAGGGGATGGCCTTAATAGACAATAATTCTGGATTGCTTGGTGTTAAAAATATCAGGATGTTGAATGAAGGAGGCTAGAGAACTTCTATAAGTGAACAGGGTCCTATTCATTCTGGATGATACAGGCATCACCAGCCTGAAGGCAGGGGACCTGGAAAAGATCTCATCAGGTGTAAGATTCTGTTAAGTTTAACTTGCTGAAGCATTAACACTCCTAGAAGAATGGCTGAATGCCAATTCCACTTTCCTTAAATGTGCATTGAAATAGTACTTGCTGGTGCCAATTTATTCTTAGCTCTGTGGGCCTGCCCATGTATATGTCACATAGAGGTGAACATTACTTATATTTGATGAAAGGGTCCCAGCCTAACGGTGCTCACAATTTTCATAACTCGATTTAGTGTAAATTATACTCACCTTAGGGAATGAGTAACTCCCAATTCCTCTCCCCAGTGGGCACATGATTAATTGGCTTAGTGATAAAAAGAAAATGGCTTCAATACAGACCTAAGCTCTAGTGGGCTCCCAGAAGATTAGGTTTTAAATCTCGATAGAGTTTACTTGGCCCTCCCTCATTAAACTGGGATAAGTCAAGTTTAAAAACCAAGGCCTTCTTATATCAGCAAGGGCAGGAAAACCGCAAAGTAAGGACAATAGTTTACCTAGCATATATGCCAGACAGATGCCAAATGCTAGTTGACTAGCACATCTTTATGGGGAAGGATGCCACATTTTAATAATTAGCCCCATTTTAGAATAATTGGCATGTAGAATCTTTTTGAGATGTTTTGGAGATAACATTTTTGAGGAGTCATTCTATTTTCATGTTAAGCCCTCACCAGTATCTACATGTTCTGGGCTGTTGTAAATGTAATGATCTTAGGCATGTTCAGTCATTTGTATAACCAATATACTACATATGTAAGTGTATCTGTGGCCATCTGAACATGAATGCATCTTTCAGTCCCTTTGTGAGAATTTGGAGATGTTAAAAAAAATGGGAGTTTGTAGGAATGGTGTATCCCCTTTGGCAGGTATATGTTGCCAATCCACTTACACACTCTGAGAACTCTACAATCAGGGATTTAAAGATATTGCTTCTGTTAAATGCTCCCTCTAAACATATATGTCTAACTGGGGGTAATTGCTTTGCAAAGAAAGTATGCTCTAGAAAAGGTTGGTTTCAAAATCAGTTCTTGCCACTCAGCCTGCAGTTATCATTTAGTTGAGTGCAGGAAGCAGGGCTTTTTTATGTTTGACTCTTCCATACCATTGTGACCCCCATGCATAATTCAGGAAATTATGTGGAATAGAAAAATTAAATATTTTAAAATGCACAATGTGTAGAGTATGGAGAGAGACATTATTTAAAGAACCCCTATAGGGAATTCTGAGTTCCATCTAGTTTTCGAGAGTAGTCATGCAGAAAGTGGTAAATTATACATTTAGCTGGGCCCAAGTTTCTAAGGAGTCAGGTGTTACGAGTCTGATTTCATGTCATCCTCTCCAGTTTAGCTGACTAGTCTAACCCTTCACCCACACCAATTGTGCTCTCTGAAAGATTTCAGCTTAGCTGTATGCTAGGCCAGGGGGTAAATAAAGGCAGATAAAGTTATGGCATCGACTTGCCTCAGCTCTCGAAAAGATTTGATTCTGATTCTACCCTCCCTAACACACTGCACAAATGCTATATCATTCTCCTTCATCCTGTACAAATATTCTGTTTCTGACAACCCACATATTTTCAACTGACTTACTAGTTCTTTAGCCACTTATATTAATCAGGGTTCTCCAGAGAAACAGAACCAATTGTGTGTGTATGTGTGTGTGTATACACATATGTGTACACACACTTAACCAATAGGCTACATATGTTAGGGCATTTGTGGCTATCTGAACATGAATATATGTTTCAGTCTCTTTGTGATTGAAACATGAACACATGTATGTACACATATGTGTGTATATATGTGTGTGTATATATATAAAGCGATTTATCATAAGGAATTGGCTCACATGATTATGGAGGCTGATAAGTCCTATAATCTGCTGTCTGTAAGCTAGAGAACAGGCTATTGCAATAACCCAAAATGAAAGCTGACAGTGATATGAACCTGGTGCTGGCAATAGAGGTGGTGAATGTGTGGATTCCGCATATATTTTAAAAGCACAGGCAACAGTATTTGCTGATGGGTTGGAATGAGGGGTAAGAGAGAAAGAGTAGTAAAAGATGATAGCATGACCAAGCAAATGAAAGGATCAAGTTGCTCCTTACTATGATGAGGAAGACTGGAAGAGGTTTTTGGGGGTGGATAAATTGTGAGTCCAGTTTTAAACATGTTCGGTTTGCCACCTTTTCAATATTAACATACAAATTAGATGTCTTTGGTGCCTGGAACAGTGCCCAGCATGAGGCCCATACTCAGTAAATAGTTTTAACTGAATGAATTAATACTCTAAGTTCCCTCTGCCTCCTCTCAGTTACAACCACATCATCTCACCAAGTTAGTCTGCTCCTTCATTGTAATGGTTTCTCACATTTGGTGTTATGTG
The DNA here is from genome assembly GCF_003255815.1 of Theropithecus gelada. Classification (NCBI taxonomy): domain Eukaryota; kingdom Metazoa; phylum Chordata; class Mammalia; order Primates; family Cercopithecidae; genus Theropithecus; species Theropithecus gelada. Next base: position 102,978,338 of record NC_037689.1, read on the forward strand.
AGCCTAAAAACACAAGTGATGATTTCCTTTGACCTCTTTCTAAGATAACTCTACTTAGTCTCACATACTTTCTATTTTCTGGGAGTGTCAAGAAGGCCCTGTTTGCTCTGGTTTCCCATCTGTGAGCAAGAAAAACAGCTAGGAAGCCCGTTATTAATCTTCTTGCATCAATACTTACATTGTAAACCTGTGCCATCTTCTTTCATTAGTCACAGAGAAGACTAATTACACTGACTAGACTGATGAACTCAGTATGCAAATATTCATGTAATGAGATGGTCTGCCCAATTTTCTCCTGCAGTTATTCAAATACCTCCCCAATTTATAGCAAAGCCAGAAAGTCCTACAGTTCACTAATGTCAAAAAGTGTGTATGTGTGGGCTTCCGGGCCGATGGATACATAAATATGTACAATTGGACATCTTTACAACTTGATGGTGGTCAAAGTAGAACTAGGGTGCTGGGACAAAGAAAAGCAGTTAATGTGTGTGAGTGTACCCTAAGAGTAGGATATTTGACAGGGATTTACTAACCAGCGCTAGCACAGACAAGTCATTACAACCTGAAGGAGGCACAGTCATCCATGAAGATTATTTCTGCTGCACTGAGGGTAAGCTGAAGATAAAGGGTGTTCCTGGTCCCTTAATAAAAGAGAAACAATGAATTATTTTGTATAAGGCAGTTTTCAAATGCCTGGGTAAAAGTCTACTCTGGTGGCTTCCTTTCCTGAAGCAATGGTGTTAATCACTGGAAGTTAACTAGCAGGTCCAGTAACTGTAGCCACGATAAGAACCTGGCAAACAGTATTTTGTTCAGAGGACTCTGAGCTTCAGGGCCTCCTTTCATTGGTGGGTTCTGGTTTAGCTGAGAGTTGTGGGCTGAGTAGAACTTCAATGTCTTTCTGAGCCCCACATCAGCTATAGGCCCAGAAAAGGATTTTGTGCCATTAAAGGTGGGTCATTAGCTATAAGTGTTTTATCTCCACCAAGAGGGGTACATTTCTCACTGATTATTGTGCTCTGTTTTGGAGAGAATTTCAGAAAAAAACCCTAGAGACGAAGCTTTATAGCAGATGCTGGAGGTGGAGAGTTATTTTGTTATTTTTTGTGTGCATGTATGTGTTGGCAGGAAGGTATAAGATCTAAAAATTAAAATTAAAAACCATAAGAATTGGAAAGTAAGGAACAAATTTATTTTGAAATCTGGTGAGTATAACTGGAATGACAATGGATGTAAAGATGAACAGCTTCTCATGGCCAAACTAGGACTAGAGCTCTTAGTTGGACTCTGGAGCAGTCAGGGGACAGAAAGAACTCACTGATCCCTAGGGAAAGGCCAATGGTGCTAGGGGACCAGAGAGGGAAGATTTACTCAGCAACTCATTCATTCTTCATTCATTTATTCATTTAACAAACATTTATTGATTAGTCACTCTGAGCTGTATTGGGGCCTTAGTCTACATTGATGAATCAAACAAACGTGACCTGTTCACCTGGAATTCACATCCCAGTGGCTGAAATGGACAAATATATGGGAAAAAAACCGAATACAGTAATAAAAAGCTGTTATAAATGCTATTGAATGCTGACCATACAATAGACATTGCACAAGGAGATTTAATCTTTCCACTTCAAGGCAAGGACAGACCCTGTCACTCTCTAACATTTCTTAATTACTTGAAATGATTTAATTCTTAAATAATATATTTATTTTCTGTTTTCTCCAAGTAGGTTGAAAATCCCCTGATATCAAGTCTTGTTCACAATTATATGTCTTGTTCACTGCAGTGTCTTTCTCAATGCTCAATAATTACTTGTTAGTCAATTGGATAGATGAATCTTTTATTATCTTCATGTTAACCCTGTTAGATGGGAAGTACAAAAATCAATTATGCCCATCTTATAGATAAGGATAAGAGGCTTTGGAATGGATCTGGATTTGGGAATCAGCATCTAATAAAGATATAACTACTAATAATCATAATGCTTTGTATGATTTTTAAGTTTGAAAATGTAAAAATAACTAGAATAAGAAAATATAAAAAGGTTATGACACCAACTGTTTGTCACTGGTTCATTTATTACTATAGCTGTCATCTAAAAATGTATGAAGAATGTGACATAGAAGAGCTAAATTCAGGTGAGAGAACATATTACATGTTAAGAGCATGGCCTCTGGAGCCATTCTACCTGCTTTGGAAACCTGGCTCTTCCATCTACTAGATTGGCAGCCATGGAGGAGTCAATTTATTTTTTTGGACCTCAGTTTCCCCATCTATAAAATAAGCACTAGTTGGATAATATTATATTACTATATATTATATATGATATTATATATCCTGTTTTGCTCAGGTAATTTTCCTTGTTGTCAATATGAAGTATAGAATTGGAGTTTACTCAGAAATATACAAGTGCCATGTGTTAAGTTCAAGGTGCTGAAAGTACAAGGAACTTTTAATATTTGTAGACCCATTCAGAAAGCAAATCTTTGTAGGATAGATTAAATTTCAAAGCCACTGAGAAAAAGGATAAGATAAAATAGTCGTGCTGAGGAAAATAATATTATCCACACTAATACCTACAACCTAGAGTTTCTGTAAGTACTAAATGGGATTATACCAATAAATGGCTTAGAACAATGTCTGTCATAATAGTAAATGATAATAATAGTTTTTATTACATGGAGGAAAGATCATAAAATTAAAATGTATTTCCTTATATTCTACCATGCATTTCACATTTATTGATCTCTCCTTCTGGGCCAAGCACTGTGCTAGGCACTTGACAGATGGATGAGATGCATCCCCTGCCATCAAGGAGTATCCAATCTAGGAGAACACAGACTCATACACAACTGATTATAATGGTATGTCTATTCCCAATAAGCATTTCCAACCACAGGCATTATTTGCGATCATGTATCTCCTTCTCTTTATCACATAGCTATTCAGCATACAGAATGTTAAAGACCAGATGGTGTTAAGATGCTTATTTTAGGGCTAGTTGTAAAAGTTCATTCCTTATCTCACATTTAACACAGTTATCTTAATGAGAAAACCATTCACAAAGCATTTATGGAGTACTTACTCTTAGTTGATACCTTGAGAAGGATGTAAAAAGGAGTGCAGCTATGGGGCTTTGGGAAAAGCACCAGACTTCAAGTCAGAAATCTTGAGTTTGAGTCAAGGCTTTGCCACTGAGCAAATTGATTGACCTTGGATAAGTCACCTAAAAACTGTGTAGCCGAGAATATTAAATGAACTAGAAAATAGGAAAAAGGAAAACAGCTGGCTTTCAATAATTTTCCAGTTATTCAGTCTTTCATTTTTTCAGCATAAGACACAAGACACTGATGAATTAGTGAATGTCAATAAGATGGACAAACTCACCGTAAAAGATATCAAAGCAACTTTGTGATTAACATAGCTTTCTCCTGACACCTAGAGAACCCAAATGACAAAGTGGGGAGTTTGGAGAAGTAAGTAGCTGAGTGCTTCAGGAGGATTCACTAGTGGTAGGTGCAGGATGGGGTTTGGCTGGGACAACAATGAAGAGTCACCGCTTTTAATGAATTCATTCTCTTTGAGAATATTTAGAAAGCAATAAAAGGGGAATCTGACATCTCATCCTCCCATCCATTATTATGTCACTGAAATTGACTTTTGCTAAGTTCACCAATGACTTTATTGTCAATGAAACCAATGGTCACTTCTGAATCCTGATTTTATGTTTAGTAGTATTCTCCATAGTTGGCCACTCTCTCTTCCTTGATACAGTGACTTCCTTGGACTTCTGTGACACATTCTCCTGATATACTTTACAGGTGCTTTTTCTCAGTCTCCTTTTTGAGCCCTTCTTCTATTATCTAAAAATTGTATGGCAGAGGTCCTCAAAGCTCGGTTTGTTCTAGACCCTCTTTATTCTTACCACTCTACCCTCCCTAAATTCAGTTACCATGTATACATAAGTGGGCCCCGTATCCAGCTCTCCTGGACTCCAGACTCACATAGCCAACTGCCTTGTCAACATCTGCGTCTACATGTCCACATCCTACAGACACGTTAAACTGGACATGTCACAGGATGAATTTATCAACTCACTACCCTCTGCAGTACATCCTGCTTCTCCTCCAGTTTTCCCCATTTCAACAAAGGGTAAGAATATTCTAGGTATTGCCCTTGACAGTACTCCTCTTCATTCCTCCCAAATCAAATGCAACAGCATGTTCTGTTTTGTTGTTGTTGTTTGTTTTGGTTTTGAGATGGAGTCTCACTCTGTCGCCCAGGCTGGAGTGCAGTGGCACAATCTCAGCTCACTGCCACCTCCATTTCCTGGGCTAAAGCGATTCTCCTGCCTCAGCCTCCCGAGTAGCTGGGACTACAGGCCTGCGCTACCATGCCTGGAGATATATATATATAGAGAGAGTATTTTTGGTAGAGACAGGGTTTCACCATATTGCCCAGCCCAGGCTGGTCTCAAATTCCTGACCTCAAGTTATCAGCCTCCGTTGGCCTCCTAAAGTGCTGGGATTATAGTCATGAGCCATGGTGACTGGCAAAGTTCTGTCATTTTTTTACACCAACATATACTTAGGCTATGTTAAAGTCTCTTAATCCTCTCTGTCACCACCTTGGTCTAAGCCTCAGTTGTGTCTGAGCTAGACCACTGCAACATTCTCTTAACTGAATTCAGCATATGTACTATTGCCATTTGCCTGGATGATATTTTACAAACATAAATTAGATAATTTCATGTCTTGTTTAAAACTTTTAAAATAAGTCCCCATTACCCTTAGAATAAAGCCCCAAATAATTACTGTGCTCTATAAGGCCCTGCATGAACTGACCTGTGTCCATATCTCCGACCTCATCTTGTACCTTTCTCCCATTTGCTCTCCCCCTTCACTCTACAAACGTACTGGTCTTCCTGCCTCAGTGCCTCAGCATTATCTCTCTCTCTCCCTTTCTTACATTTCAGATTTCAGTTCAAATATCACTTCCACCAGGAAGCCTTCCCTAAGGAACCCTTGCCTCCTGGCTAGCTTAGTCTACCTGTTTTGTGTTCCATAGAAAGCTGCACTCTCTTTTTCCCCTCTCAGAACCCATTTTCTTACTTGTTTAATGTTTTCCTTCTCCATTAGATTCTAGGTTTCATGAAGGCAAGAACTGTGTCTGTCTAATTTACCAAGCACGATATCTGGCACATAGCAGATATCTTTTAAAAGTGACTCTTACACAAATGTCCAAAGCAGCATCATTCATAATACCCAAAACATAGATACTGCCCACATGTCTGCCACCTGATAAATGGATAAGCAAATGTGGTATTGTGGGATCTGGCCAGCAGCCCACAATGCAACAGGGCTCTCTCTTTGTTCCCAGGTGGATCAGTAAGTCAAGAAATAATAGACACACACAAGATAGTGAAAGCTGGGTCCAGGAGGGTCACCACCTTCTGGTCTCACGGTGCCAACAATGAACTGGATATGCCAGCATTTATTAAGTTTAGTGAGGACACGGGTAGGTTAGTGATGGATTTAGGGTCATTTGATTATGAGGTGAGATGGTCACATGGGGATGAAGTAGTTCTTTAACATAACATCTGTATGCAGAAGTACAGTATACAGAGATAAGAATTTACAATATAGTGTGTGCATCAGTAATTTCTAACAGAGCCTTAAAATAGGAACACAGTCTTTCCATAACCTATGATTAGCAAGATATTAATCAGCAGTAACAACTGCAGCAAAAGCTGGTTACAAACAATTCATAGAAACAGGACATGAAGTTAGACAACCTGTTAGACCAGAATTTCTCAGAAGGGAGTATGCCTTAACCCTAAAGAGGCCTAGAAGAGCCATGGCAAGATGAGGGCGTTTATAGCCCTATCTTATCCACATGGACAGACGCCCCCCATGTGTCCATTTACAGGCTCTCCACAAGGGTCACATTCCATTCCCAGAGCTATGAACATCTGCTTTTCTGGGATAGGAATCTTGGTGATGTGAAACCTCCCTGACTGCACGTCCATTCATAGGCTCTCTGCAGGGGGAAGTACATCATGCGCTGTTGGCTCATTCTGGCAGTCCAATCTGGCATTGTCTTTAACAACCCTGCATGTAATTTTGTATTTACAATAATCAGGAGAGTTTCATCTTTTATTCCATAGCAATAGTTTCAGGGGGTCTCCCTACATCTCCCCGTTTTCTCTGATTTAAATGAACCAAAGCAATCATAGCTTGGCACTGATTACGATTGGATTGAAGAATACTTTTTCAAATTTTGCACATGAACAATAAACCAATAGCACAAATTATACACAGAACAAAATTAACGATAGTGGATCCTCCCAAAGATTTTACCCATTGAATGCAGTTGAGATTAGATAACCCCTCAGAGATACAGTCTAAAACTTCAGCACCGGGTAAAACAGTTAAGTGTGCTTGAGAGGGCTCAAAAATCTGTTCTTTTAGCTTGCTTATGTCTAAACTTAAATTATCTTCACTTCCTTGTAAATGGCGTTTTACTGATTCCCAATTGTGAACAGACTCATAATATTGAAACGGAGTTATACAAAAATCAGAAGTATTCCAATCACATTGCATTTGTAATCTATGTTCTAAACTCATAATTCTATCTCCCATCCATATAACAGTTTGCCTTAGATCATTAATTTGATTGGCCAATTTTTGACTAATACCTGACTGAGAATTCCACATCTGAGTAGAATTTTTTTTGCCATTTATCCACAAAATGAACAGTTTGAACAGATTGATGTGATGCAACTCCAGCAGTTGCAGCAGTTGCAGTAACATAAATCAAGCCCATTATTACTGCAATTAATGTAAAAATAAATCGTTTACTCCTTTTAATAATTTTTTGTAAAATATTGTTAAAAACATGGATAGAAGGGGAAGATTCCCAAGGCCTATGTAAGGCTACGGGGAGCCAAATACCTTCTCTGGCTCTGACTATTAACATATTATGATATTGATTAAAGGATGAGTCAGTACAAGTATATAAGCAACAATTAACACAGGTAATTATGTTGGTTTTTGAACTAATATGCATCTTTCCTACTAATAACATATATGGTGGTGTAACACAACTTTTAAGTGGTACAGTTTTGTTGGACTCCATATAGATAGTGTGTGTGTATGTGTGTATATATATATATGTATATATATATATATATATATATATATATATATATGAGAATGGTATTCTTTTTTGTGAATGTGGGGTGGGAGGAATAGATTGTATGAGAGGTGGTGGGGGGACATTTAGCAATGCAGGGGTATAAGTCCTCATAATCTTTACTGTCCCATCTTTGAATTGACCTTTTGACGATTGTCATAGTGATATTTTTGGCTGTGTGGTAATAGTAGTGTAAATCAATTTGTTGTCTTAGTTTGCGAGGTGACAAGGTGGATTTACTTATAACACTTTCTCCACCCCAAACTCCCATACCAGTCATACCTATGGTTAATCTCCATATTTCTGAATATTCAGGTCCTAAGTGGGGAACAACGAGCCTTGGCTTTGGAGGGGCAACCCCTGCCCCTTTCCACTTAAAAGGCAAAAAAGGAGTTAAATCTACAATATAATAGGGGAGGGCTGTCACTACTTTTTTGATAAGTAATATCATGGAGAAAATGTTGACAATCTCTGTGACCCTGAGAGCAATCATTAGTAATATGACCTTTAGGAGCCCAATCAACAATGGTGTAGTGAGAAAAATTAAATAACACCATTCCTTATGAACTAACACAATCCTTCCATATTAATTTGTCAGCATTTGAAGACAAGTTGAGAGGACACGCAGGTCCTAAAGGCTTATATTGGGATGTGTGAATATAATCAGTGATTCCTGTTTTGAACTGCCTTAGAGGTTTTAATGAGAACCGTGATACCAAGCGTCCTCAAGGAGGGACAGAGTGACTAGATGGTAGTGTGACTGCCCAAGTTTGAATATGTAATGAGAGACATCCATTAGTGGGTCCCAGGCACAAAGGTGGATACCTAAAACCTAAAGTGATATTGAAAGGGGTTCCTTCTTCTGAAGGTTGGGTAGGACAACGATCATCTACAGAACCAGGCATCCAAATACTATCATTAACATAGACCTCAATAGGAGCATCCATCCATGTCATGGCTCGAATAAGAGGAGGAAAAGGAATATAGGCCCAATATGTATAGCTTTTAACAGTCTGTGGACTGACAGAGGGTAGAAGGATCAGTGTCATCAGGAGGAGGCAGAGGCTGAGCCAGACCTGGATCGCTGGAGACAAGTTGTTCAGGATGGCTGACTGGATTGTCTGTTGTAAAGGAGTTAGCATGGTCATTTTCTTCTTTTTGATGATTGGATGTGTTAGTTGTTTCCTGCTGTGGCGCTTTTTCAGCAAATTTCTCTGTCTCGTTGTTGCATGCATCTTCACAACACAATTTCAGGTGTCTAGCAGGAATCCAAACAGGAGATTGATGTTCACCTGGGGAAAACACAAGCATAGCCTCTTCCCCATGTTAAAATAGAACCTTTTGACAATATATTAGATTGAACGTCTTTCCACCATTCTTCCCTTCCTTGGTTTACCATAGGACGGTTACCAGAGAAATGTTTTTCGGCAGCAGTAACAGGACTAGATTTAGGAATACAAAGAAAATTTAACGTGAGCAATGCCAAGTTTAGTTGTATGTGAGAGGTAGACAACTCCTATCCCTCTCTTTTTGTTTAAGTAATTGTAATTTTAAAGTTCTGTTGCTTCTTTCTACAATAGCTTGGCCTTGTGGCTTATAAGGAGCATCAGTAATATGTTTAATATGCCACTGATCAAGAAAATTTTTAAAAGCTTTACTGCAATAGGCTGGACCATTGTCTGTTTTGAGCTCACTAGGAATTCCCATAACTGTAAAACATGAAAACATGTTTTTTAACATGAGAAGTGGCTTCTCTGGTTTGACAGGTAACCCAGATGAAATTGGAAAAGGTGTCAACTGTGACATGCATATAAGCTAATTTTCCAAAAGAAGGAACATGAGTAACATCCATTTGCCAGATAACATTAGGAGAAAGACCTTGGGGATTAACTCTGGGAGATTGTGTGGGTAAAACAAGAACCTGACATTGAGAACAGTGTTGTACAATTTGTTTAACATGTTTCCAACTGAGAGAATATTTATGTTTAAGACCTGAGGTATTAGTATGAGTGAGTTGATGAAATTGTTCTGCATCTGTAATGGCTAGAGAAACTGGAGTATCAACTTTATGATTACCACTGGATAAAGGTCCAGGAAAGTTAGTATGAGAACAAATGTGAGTGATGAAAAAAGGGTGGTTTCGGTTTCTGACAGTTTTTTGTAACAAAGAGAACAAGGAAAACAGATTAGTATCAGCAGTATATTTGATGGTAGCTGTTTCTATTGCCTTGGTGGCATGGACTACATAAGCTGAGTCAAAGACAATATTAAGAGGCTGATCAAAATCATGTAATGTGATAACAGCAAACAACTCGGCTTTTTGAGCAGAAGTCTGTGGAGTAGAAATGACTTTGTCTTTTGGCCCTACATACCCTGCCTTTCCATTACTGGATCCATCAGTAAAAGTGGTAACGACTATCTCTAGTGGTGATGAACAAGTAAGTTTTGGTAGAATCCAGGAAGTATTTCGTAGAAATTGAAAGAATTTCGACTTAGGGAAATGATTATCAATAGTGCCAATGAAGTCAGCCAGATTAGTCTGCCAGCACAAAGTTGCAGAAAAGGCATTTTTAACTTCATTTTTTGACAAAGGAACCACAATAATGTTTGGATCAAAGCCGGAAATTTTAGTGATACGTTGATGTCCTAACCCAAATCAAAGTGGCTATTTGATCAAGATATATTGGAAGAGTTTTAGAGGATGAATTAGGAAGAAATACCCATTCAACTAGAGAATCATTTTGTACTATAAGTCCCATAGGAGAGTGGATGGAAGGAAAAACTGAAAATCATAAAGGTAAATTTGGGTCAATACGAGAGACTTGTGCCTCTCTCTTTGTTCTACAAAAGACAACTCTTGTTTTGCTGGCTCAGATAGAGAGCGAGGACTGTTTAAATCTGTATCTCCTGATAAAGTGGCAAATAGATGAGATAATGCATAAGTAGGAATGCCTAGGGCTGGTCTGAGATAATTGATGTTACCTAGTAATTTTTGAAAATAATTTAAGGTGTTTAAATTGTCAGTATGAAGTTGGACTTTTTGAGGCTTAATGGAGTGAGCGTCTAGTTGCATTCCTAAGCACAGAAAAGGAGTGGCTTGTTGAATTTTATCAGGAGCAATGTGGAGTCCTGCATTGGCAACAGCTAATTTTAGAGGTAAAACATTGACTGAATTCATCTTTAGTGGGGGCAGCAATCAGTATATCATCCATATAATGAAAAATGAAATTATTTTTAAAAGTCTGTCGGATAGGTTGTAACACAGTACTGACAAACAACTGACAAATAAATAGTAGGACTGTTAATCATTCCTTGAGGTAAAACTTGCCATTGATATCTAGCTGTGAGAGCTGAATTGTTAATGGATGGTATAGTGAAAGCAAATTTTTCATAGTCTGACTTGTCTGAAGGGATATAAAAAAGCAGTCTTTAAGGTAAATGATAATTAAAGGCCATTCCTTAGGAATCATGGAGGTGGAGGGCATACCGGTTGTAATGCCCCATAGGTTTAATAACTGCATTAACAGCTCTTAAGTCTGTTACCATCCTCCATTTTCCTGACTTTTTTGTACAACAAACACAGGTGAGTTCCATGGAGATAAGGAGGGCTCAACAGTGTTTGCTTGTAGTAAGTCATTAACAATTTCAATTAAGGCCTCCAATTTGTGTTTGGAAACCTGACACTGCTCTACCCAAACAGGTGACTCACACATCCATCGTGCAGGGGCAGAGGAAGAGAAGGAGAGTGAGGGGGCTAGGACGTGGACTGGAGGGGAGCAGGGTTCCAAACCTCTGAAAGAAGGGGTCCCGGAGTGTTGAAAGAAACAGTAGGCATAGAAGAGGGGAGAGGTCCAAAAGGATGAGAGGAATGAGAAACAGGCCATTCAGATGAATGCCACACGTCCACCTCTGGCAGAGGGGGCAATGGTTTAGTAGAAGAGTTTAACATATACAGGTTCCAAGATAGGAGGCGGAGGGAGGGGATCATCACCAGGTTCCTCCTCTTGGGGAGAAAACAAGGAGAGATTGAATTCTTCCTCATCATCAGGAGGAAGGCTAGTAGGAGGGTCAGCTAGGTGAGGTAAAGGGAGTGGTTCACCATCCACGTTAACTTGTGGCAGTTGAAGAGGATAACCAGACTGAAAAGGAAGTAAAGCAACACGAATAAGAGCCCAGTCAGTCCAAACAGAAACAGGAAGTAAAACACCATCTCTCATGAGTTGGCGGAGAGTGGGGCCAACTCTATCCCAGTCTAACAGGTCCATAGAACCTTTGTCAGGGAACCAAGGACAGTATTTTTCAATAGTCTGAAATAAGAGAATAAGGTTATTGGAATCAGCCTTGATTCCACCCTGTTTAAGAAGAAGTTTAATAAAAGACAGATAAGCCTGGTGTTTAGACTGCTATTGTCCCATAATAACCCTGGAATATTGCCAGTTGACAAACCCGAAAAGAGGGGAGAGTCGGAAAAACATACCCAGAGACCTTACTGTCGAGACTAAAGACTAGTCATCACGAACCCACACTCGGAGTGCACCGAGCCAAGGAACAAAGAAGGCCACGTCGGATGCCAGGTATTGTGGGATCTGGCCAGCAGCTCACAATGCAACAGGGCTCTCTCTTTGTTCCCAAGTGGATCAGCAGGTCAAGAAATAATGGACACACAGAAGATAGTGAAAGCTGGGTCCAGGGGGGTCACCACCTTCTGGTCCTGCAGTGCCAGCAATGCACTGGACATGCCAAGCATTTATTATTAAGTTTAGTGAGGGTAGGGGTAGGTTAGTGATGGATTTAGGGTCATTTGATTATGAGGTGAGGTGGTCACATGGGGATGAAGTAGTTCTTTAACATAACATCTGTATGCAGAAGTACAGTATACAGAGATAAGAATTTACAATATAGTGTGTGCATCAGTAATTTCTAACAGAGCCTTAAAACAGGAACACAGTCTTTCCATAACCTATGATTAGCAAGATATTAATCAGCAGTAACAGTTGCAGCAAAAGCTGGTTATAAACAATTCATAGAAACAGGACATGAAGTTAGACAACCTGTTAGACCAGAATTTCTCAGAAGGAAGTATGCCTTAACCCTAAAGAGGCCTAGAAGAGCCGTGGCAAGATGAGGGCGTTTATAGCCCTATCTTATCCACATAGACAGGTGCCCCCTAAGTGTCCCTTTATAGGCTCTCCACGAGGGTCGCATTCCATTTCCAGAGCTATTAACACTACTTTTCTGGGATAGGAATCTTGGTGATGTGAAACCTCCCTGACTGCACGTCCATTCATAGGCTCTCTGCAGTGGGAAGCATATCACGTGCTGTTGGCTCATTCTGGCAGTCCAACCTGGCATTGTCTTTAACAACCCTGCATGCAATTTTGTATTTACAATAATCAGGAGTGTTTCATCTTTTATTCCATAGCAACAGTTTCAGGGGGTCTCCCTGCAATGTGGTATATCTATACAATGGAATATTATTTAGCCATGAAAAATAATGATGTGTTGATTCATTATACAACACAAATGAACCTTGAAAATATATAATAAAGAAGTGAGTCACAAAAGATCACACATTGTTTGATTCCATTTAATAAAAAAAAAGTCCAGAATAGGCAAATCCATAGAGACAGAAACTACATTCATGGTTACCAGGTGCTGAGAAGAGGGGAGAATGAGAAGTGACTGTCAACAGTATGGAATTACTTTTGGGGATGATGAAAATGTTCTGAAATTACATAGGGATGATGGTTGTACAACTCTGTGAGTATAATAAAAACAACTGAATTGTACACTTTTAATGTGTGAATTTTACATATGTGAATTATATCTCAATAAAGCTCTTAAAATGAATTAATGAGTATAAATAACATAAACTATGTATCTGACAATGTAGAAAATGCTGAGTGATTTTTAATTTACGAGAGAGCAAAGAAACAAGCAATAGTAAAGCTTCATCTTGTGAATTGCACACACTCATTTCATGCATCTGCTTTTACCTCCTTAGGAACTGGCAACTGAAAGAGAAAGTATGGGTCCTAAATTTGGAAAGGACCTCAGAGATTATGTAATTCAACTATCTCACTCTCCCTATGAGAAATGGAGGTGCAGAGGGAAAGTGGCTCTCCAACCTCACACAGCATATTAGTGACCAGATATATACGAAAACCTTTGTCTCCTGAGTCTCATTTCAGGTTTCTTTCCATGATACCCAGCCAAGTCAGCTTCCTTAAGAGTTTTCCCAGAAGCCCTTCACAACTTCTGTTTACAAAGTATTAATTCCTACCTGCAAGGGAAGCTGTGAGATACAGTTTCTGTTAGTAAGGAAGAAAGGGAGAACGACCCTTTGGGAGGCATCTTGTATTTTCTGCCACAAGTTCTTTTGCTGAAAATTTTGGATTGGCCAGTATTTAGATCTGGAAGAAGCCAATGTTCTCTGCTGTTACCTCTGAAGTCAGCATCAACATTTCCAGTACAGTGTGAATACAATAGCCACACATGGAACCCCTTTCATGATAAACATCTTTAGCCCCAGTTGAGAAGCTCCGCAGTTCCTGAGCAATTTGCATTTGGCAGGGCTGTGTGCAAGATATTACTGGCTCAAATGAATGTAACTTTACTTTAGAAACAAATCAAGGCAACATTCACTATCTTGGAATAAAGAAACAAGGTGAAAGATCCTTTTAGAATGCAAATTGCAACCTGTTTTGTAAAAATAGTGAGTGACAGTGGCGCGGTGGCTCACACCTATAATCCCAGCACTTTGGGAGGTCCAGGCAAGCAGGTCACGAGGTCAGGAGTTTGAGACCAGCCATGCCAACATAGTGAAACCCCGTGTCTATTAAAAATACAAAAATTAGCTGGGCATGGTGGCATACGCCTGTAGTCCTAGCTACTCGGGAGGCCGAGGCAGGAGAATTGCTTGAACCCAGGAGGCAGAGGTTGTGGTGAGCCAAGATTGTGCCACTGCACTCTGGTCTGGGCAACAGAGTGAGACTCCACCTCAAAAAAATAAATAGATAAATAAATAAAAATAAATAAATAAAAATAAAAATAAAATACGGAGTGACTTGACTTGTTGTCTTTTTTAAAAAATAAAAGTTCAAATTTGTTTTCCTATATGTTTTTTACTACATCTAATTACACTGGCTTTGGAAAAGAGTTGACAAACATGGATAATATTTTAATTTAAAATCATTTAAAAATGTGGCCAGGCATGGTGGCTCCCGCCTGTAATACCAGCCCTGTGGTTAGAATGTAACCAAAATTGCGGGAATTTAAAAATCTTTTTTAACCATTCACTTTACTCTTGAGCCTAGTGGTTTTAATAGGATGTAATTAAGAACATTTTCCATGTCTTTCTATTTGTTTTCTCTGCTTGTTGCAAACTACCTCTTTAAAGTAAAACTCTATTGGAGAAGTCTAGGGTACAGTGGCCTCTTCTCTTGTAGTTTGTAACAACTTTTCCCCAAGGAAATTGATACTAATGGCACTGAAAATACCTGGAAGCTTGATGTATAGAGGACAAAAAGGAAAGAGTGACTACTTCTTCCCTATATACTGTATGGTAATAAAGAAACCAGGTTTGCAGAATCCCTTTAACTTTCTTGACTTAGTTTCATATCAACCCCAAAAGTCATGTAATATTGACCATTTGCAGAACAGAGCAATGACAATTCCTCCAGATAAGTTAATTATCTGCCTTAAAGAATGCCTCACATTTCTTGATCTACTAATAATATTAGATAACATGGACTATTCCAAGGCATTTTAATGCGTACCCTGGCAATGACAGTCTTCGGGAAAAATATTTCTGACTTCTAATTAACTTTAAAAATTTCCTTGGGCATTTTTTTTGGTTGTTGTTGTTTTGAAACTGAGAATGAAAGAAGGAAATTACATGGTAGATATTTAATGCATTCTTTCTGAATCTTTCTCTAGATGACATAAATTAATGGCTGTTCTCATTTTTCATGCTCCCATGCATGAAAAGAAAGAAATTAAGATAGTAATGCTATTTAACTATTATAAGAGGAATTCATCTTTGATCGGAATTATCCAGAGCTTTCCAGCTCTGGCATCTGTGTACTTTACTGAGACACCTCCCTGGCCAATGAACCAACTCAAGCTCTGCCAAATGAAAATGTGTAAATTTTAGAGATTCTGACTCCAAATCTTACTGTCTATATCTATAGCACTGGGAGAACACCCTTTTCTGAAGCATAAGAAATTCTATTACCCAGCAGCCTGGGGTAAGTTAAATTAGTCAGTAGACAATTTAACTACAGGAACACTTGCCTCTAGGAAAACCATTAATTTTGTTTAAAGTGACTATATCACAATTATTGAGGACTTTCAAATTTTTCTATTGCCAGAGAGTCTTGCTTAAAGAGAAGAATGTTGATTGACTACATATTTTTTCTTGTTCCTCTCCTCCTCAAAAAAAATCACACACACAAATATGCAAATATGTACAGATATTTAACTCAATTTTGACTGACCTTTTAATAAGTTTTCTGAATAATTAAATAGGGGCTTTATAGGTTAAAAAAGATAATCAAAACTGTGGTATTGGACTTATGCTATGCACGAATGAGAGCGTCTCACATAAAGGTATTATATAGAAAAATGAACAGAAAAGTGAATATAATTTTACGAAGTGTAAGGTGTGTGGTATATTAATCTAAAGTACAACAAGCTCACTGAATATATGTATCAGCTTACATTTTTGATGTTATGTTTCAGTTTGCATTTTTGTGAACATGAAATCCTCAAATGCAACATAAGTCTGTGTGGGTCAAGTCTGCCATCCTCACTGCACACATTTGCAAATGCAGGCATCCCCTGAATCCAAAGTTGTTGCAAAAGAAACTGCTAAAGTAAATTAATTCTGCACGTAGTTTTCTAGGTGCCCTTAAGGGCAGCAAGTATTCCTCAAGGGAATTACATATGTTCACTCTTCATTGTTTTCCTCTAAAGGGATCATATTATCAGTGAAAGACGCTATTGGTCCCAGGCCTACTTTAGAAGTGTCTTTTAAAAGATCGCTAGGCCTTCCTAGGAATTAAATAAAAGAAAAAGGGAGTCTGTACAGATCTCACTTCTGGTAACCAAAAGCAAGCATCTTAGAAGCTAACCTTGCTTCTGTTGCAATTGATACAGGGACAAATGGCCGTAATTATATGGGGTAGGATACCAAATCTCTATTTAGAGCCCAGAGCTCTATTGGCAGTGCATTCTCCAGGGTCTGATGACTAGTAAACAGGAAATAAGCCTATCTACCTTGAATGAGCACAGCTAACCCCTGGGGAGTTCCATTAAGGATAGCAGTGATGCTGCTATGTGCCACTACTGGGCACTCTTCTATGTAGCTCATGCTAAGTGGAAATCGCATTCTTTTCTCAGCCTCTCTGCTCACTTCCTGTACTATATATAACTGCATTATGAGATCTTGGGTGTCCTTCTATAGAGTTAGGACCAAGTGTTCTTTGGAGGAATGAGAGAAGAGAGATTTGGAGGTGGGACAATCTAGCCAAATAATCTTAGTCACTTTATTATTCATAAGTACGTTAACCAAGAGTTCATTTGTAGCAAAATGAGATTCTTTATGTTGCCAGTTTTCTAAAATATATTCTACTTCTCTCTGCCTCAGAGCAGGCCTTTTCAGAGAAGAACATTGTGCCTCCACTGAGTGGTACCTTGCTTTGACTTTGAATTCTGTCTACCATTTTTTATTCCTACCTCCTCTTCCTAAGTCTCCATCTATCTCCCCTGAATCCTCTCTGACATTCATCTTATTGTAGATTATATATGAAAATGAAAACCAACTAGATTTTTTCAGTTATTGCTGCTGCTTGTCATTCCTTTTTCTTCTCCATACTATGACTTCAGATTTGAGGAATGGCTACAATTCTTGATTATCTATGATAATTGTTCTCTGAGCCTTGTTTACTTCCTCTGGAAAATGAGTGTGAAGGACTAAGTGTTTACGCTTCCCTCCCCAAAAAATGTTTATGTTGAAATCCTAACCCCCAAGATGATGCTATGAAGAGGTGGAGTCTTTGGAAGGTGATTAGGTCATAAGGGCTGAGCCCTCATGAATAGGATTGATACTCTGGAAAAAGAGACCTCAAAGAGTTCCCTAAATTCTTCCACCATGTGAGGTTACAGTGAGAAAATGGTTATCTGTGGGGGAGGAAGCCCTCGTCAGACAATGAATCTACTGGCACATTGATCTTGGACTTCCCAACCTGCCAAACTGTAAGAAATGAATGTATGTTGTTTATGAGCTACGTAGTTTATGGTGTTTTATTATAGCAGCCTGAACAGATTAAGGCAATGAGACTAATGAGAATATCTACTGTTTGGAGTTTTAGGATTGAAAATTATTCCCCTTTGCGTATTCTGAGTTAGGAGCCACTCTTTGAGTCAGGCAAATGGAGATAAAAATACCAGTTTCACTATTAATAAAGTTGATTTAAACCAGAGACTAATTACTACTACTACTTTCCTATTCGCTCACCTTGAATTAAACTTACCCAGCCAGGCAGTCATAGACAGAACTGTGCAAACATGGTCTTGCCCTACAAGGGCAAGTCCTTCCCCCAAAACTTTACTAATGGCTGGGCTGGAAATTTATAGGTTCTCCAAAAGAGAGACTGAAAACTCGGAAGTGAATGAATCATACCTGCTCAGTCCCTTCTTTCAATGTTGCCAAGCAGCTTTTTCCCCCTCTTCAATTAGGCAGGAGTGGTGAGGGATGGCTTGGAATTGTTCCTCCCCTATTTTTTTCCTCTCTATAGAAACTTGAGCAGTGAGGCACAAGAGTTGTCTTATTAACAGCTAGGATTAGTGTGAGGATTAAATGAGATACCACATGCCAATTATCTTATATAGTGCCTGGCATGTGATAGAAGTTCAGATGGACAATACAGGAATCAAAAGCCAGCATTAGTCATTAGCCATATGGTTTTAGGTAATTTACCAAACCTTTCTGAACTTCCCTTGTTTGATCTCTAAAATTAAGGTAATAATAATAAGCTTGCACAGTTGTAAAAATTAGAGAAAATATCTGTGAAGGGCCTGGTGCATAGTAGGTACTTAGTAAATTGCAACTATTATCATTATAATGGTCCACTTATATAAATTGATTTGTAGATTGTGTCCTGCATTCTTTTTCCCATAGCAGATCGACATAGCTTTGGCTTATATTGGCTTGGCAGCCACAGTGCTCACATTTATCAATGGGAATAGTCAAGGGTTGAATTGGTATAAGTGTAGCTGAGAAGCAAGTCCAGGACCCAAGGCAAACATTCTGGGAATGTAAGAATTTCTGTGGCTCATCCATACAGCAGCAAACCTACATGTAAATGTTCTAGAGGTGACTGAAGTTTGAAATGTCCTTTTTTAATATAAGTATATTTTTGAAGATTAAAAAAGTATTTGTTTTGCAAAGTACATTTTTTCCCATATGGAACTAATTTTTTGTAGGAAATTAGACTTGTAGAGGCAAGGTTTTCATGCCTTTCGTTCTTTTCAGGCTCACAAAATATTTCCTATCTGGAAACCCAGTTCTTCTTGGCCAATTTGATGTTGCTGACAATTGTATTTGGTAGGATAATTTCAGCTTCACCTAGGTTCAGAGAATAATTGCCAATATATTTCAGAAACACTCTCATAAAATATTAAGTTTTTCCCTAGAGAGCAATCTGGTACAATGAAATCTTCTTGAAATATTATTTGCCACCATTTGAGACCTTCCAGTTTGGTGAACTTATTACTGTCATACTTCATTAGTGTGTATTTTTGGTGTACCTTTCACATCAAAACCACCATTCAAAACATTTTGTGATTTAAAAGTAAGAAGTCTTAAAAAAGAACATAGCACTTTTTCTTATCAGAAATCCAGTGCAGATGAGAAGATTTATTGTCTCATAGTCAAGATTGGATTGTCCAGTTGTTTGTGAGAAACCAGTGAATTTGATCAGAAATGGAGTGAGGATACTGATGTGGCAGAGAGAATGCAAAATTTTGGTTTGGGGTTTTTGACTTTTTTGGGGAAAAGGTCTCTAAACCATTGTTTTATTAACAAATTAATTATAATGGAAAGGTAGTAATCGTTTGTGTTTAACCACTAAAGCAAACAAGTTGCTTTCCCAGAGTTGAGACAGACACTCAATAGGTGAGTGAATGGGCCTGGCCTTGAAGCTGTGTCCCCACACAAATCTTATCTTGATTTTTAGTTTCCATAATCCCCACATGTCATGGGAAGGACCCGGTGAGAGGTAACTGAATCATGGGGGCAGTTACCCCCATGCCGTTCTCATGATAGCGAGTGAGTTCTCATGAGATCTGATGGTTTTATAAGGGGCTTTTCCCCACTTTGCTCAACACTTCTTCCTGCTGCCCTGTGAAGAAGGTGCCTTTCTTCCCCTTTGCATTCCACCATGATTGTAAGGTTCCTGAGGCCTTCCTAGCCATGCGGAACTGTGAGTCAATTAAACTTCTTCATAAATTACCCAATCTCAGGTATTTCTAAATAGCAGCACGAGAACGGACTAATACATATTGCTCATAAGTGGGACTGAGTGAGAGTAACCCAGCTACACTACTGTATAAACAAGCCAGAGCTTAAGGGATATTGTTGAGATCATTAATATCATTTAGGTACATGAAGTATAGTGACCCACTTTCTATCTTCCAGAACTAGGCAGAATAAAGATAGAAATAAACTCTTCTTTTAAACTGCCTCTGTTAGTTGTTGCTTGACAGACTTGAAGTCAATGTTGGACCCATAAACCTCAACAAATATTCAAAGGGAAATTTCAAAATAGTTGTTCAAAGTGGCTAAGTTTTCACCCTAGTGTAGAGAACAAAACAGTCTGTATGTACTGTGACTGGGTCAAGAAAATATTTGAGGTGGCATTATCAAGCAATTTAAATGTGGTCTTTGATGATTTAGAAACAAAAAACCACCAGAGAAGTCAATCTGTTATTCCAAAGGTCAGGGCCATCAGCCCCAATAGCTGAAAAAAGGAAATAATGCAAAGAGCTCCTGGTCCTAGGGCTGGTAAAATGAGAGGAAAGGACATCCCCAGGAAGCCACTCTCCTGTATTCTTGGCTGAGAGGCAGCTGGTAACACCAAGTGAATAACATATTTACTCCATTCACAAATGTGCAAGTAAATTGAGGCTAATTTGTGTTAGGATTAAACTTATTCCAAAGAGCTGGTTCACTTGAGTGGTCTGAGCAGGCCAGCCATTTTTAGTAACTTCAGCTCTATGGGTAAGTTTAGGAATACCAAACTAACAAATTAAGAAGGAAAAAAAGAAAAAGACATATTATAAAAGTCTAAAATCTCCATGGACTTATGAGCAATTTCTGTTGTTCTTCTGAAATGTATTGCTTTTCATTTCTCCAGATTTGATGTTTATTTATTTATCTTTAAATTAAATTAAATTTTATTTTATTTTTTTGAGATGGAGTCTTGCTCTGTCGCCCAGGCTGGAGTACAGTGGCGCGATCCTCGGCTCACTGCAAGCTCCGCCTCCCGGATTCAAGCCTTTCTCTTGCCTCAGCCTCCTGAGTAGCTGGGACTACAGGTGCCTGCCACCACACCTGGCTATTTTTTTCTATTTTTTAGTAGAGATGGGTATTCACCGTGTTGGCCAGGATGGTCTTGATCTCCTGACCTCGTGATCCACCCGCCTCGGCCTCCCAAAGTGCTGGGATTACAGGCGTGAGCCACTGCGCCTGGCCCAGATTTGATGTTTAAATGATTGCTGACAATTCCTGTTTGGGAAAACTCATGCACAGATAGCTATTACCCTGTAAGAAGAGATTTGTGAGCGTATTCTGAAATGTTCATCATGTGCCATAGCTCAAGAAACGTATGGTACACAGCCCCAATAAAAATGAGATGCAGAAATTAAAATGGGGGGATGCTTCTGGTTTTTGTTTGTTAACTAAAACTATGTAGGTCTAAACTTCATGTTTTTGTAGGTGAGTTACTGATACAGTGGTTAGCCATGCCAGTGTCTTGGGGACAAGCCTTATGGATCCCAGTATTGCAGAAAAACCAGACTCAGTGCAGTTGTTACATTTCACAGGACACACTTTGACCTGTGATGTAGCCAGGTTTTTAGTTACAAGCTCCATCATAACAGGGCTCTGTTGTGTTTTGTACAGTTCAATAAATCAATTTGAACAGATACATCTCTTGTTGGAAAGAACTTAGGTACTTTTTTTAAACGAGGAAGCAAGCAGGAAGGATTTGAATACAAATTGAAGTTTATTATTATGTGTCTTAGAGATTATGTGATTGCAAAAAACAGGAATCTTCACAAGTAAGGCCTAGTAAAGGAGAATGCATTTTAGGGTAAAGGGAGTCTCATGGAACCCCATCTCATAGGGAATTGGAAATTGTCAGGCAGCTAGCTCATCTTTCCACCTCTTGCTCTCTGTAGCAACACAATCTGTCATCTCTGCTTCTTTCTGCACAGGGGCTCAATCCTGCATTCTACAAAATGGCTTCCTCTGCCTGGCTCTTAATTTCAACTTCCCCACACCTCCAGCTCAGCTGTAGCTTTAGGTTGTTGCACCTATTCTGGCCCCAAATGTTTTTGACCTAATGCTTTCAGTACCCAATAACTTCTGACCTATTTAGTCTTTGTTTCTCTTTGTTCAAATTTTCAAGAGAATTGGATTGGCTTTTGCCAGTCAACAATTGATTCACTCCCAGCATGTGTGTCCACTCAGGCAGTGTTTGGGGGAAAAAAAGTGTTAACAAAAAATGTACAGCTGTGAGCAATGTAGTTTAAACTAAAAAGTTAGTTGGATACTGTGAAAAGACTAATGTATCAAATACAGCCATTATTGTCATGGTAATGATGATAACAATGACTGTAGTAATTAAATTACCATAGTAATTTAGTAAAGTAATTAAAACAGCTACATTTATGGAGGTCTTTATAAGCTTATTATATAGACTTATTTAATCTTCACAAGAACCCTAAGGAGTAGGTATTATTACTGTCCCAGTTTTTACTGATGGGAAGATTTAGGCACAA
Source organism: Theropithecus gelada (assembly GCF_003255815.1). Classification (NCBI taxonomy): domain Eukaryota; kingdom Metazoa; phylum Chordata; class Mammalia; order Primates; family Cercopithecidae; genus Theropithecus; species Theropithecus gelada. Next base: position 103,000,599 of record NC_037689.1, read on the forward strand.
AGAAGTGACTTGTCCAAGATCACATGGCCATTAAGTGGTTGAGCAAGCCTCAAACCCAGACAGTCTGACACAAGAATTATGATGCTCTACTGATGATTCTGACACTGTTACAATGAATTTGTGAAAGGTGGGACTGCAAGATAGCTTCTTTGTGAAGAAAAAGGAAAATTTGTTTAAACCAGCAAAACCTATATGATACATACTCTCTCTCTATATATATATTTAATCCCTCCAATATCCTTTACACAAGGAGAAAGGGATTAGGATCTCAAGAAATATTTGTGTCTCTATGTGGGTGGAAAGAGAAGAATTACTCTCTCATCTGAGTTATTCTAGTACTTTTAGATAAATGAAATAACCTTTAAATATTCGTGATCAGAGCATTACCCATTTGTCTCTTTGCCTTCATATTTATTTGAATTCAAATTAAATCTGCCTTTTAGCAAAGATCAAGAATAAGATCTGGCACTTTGGAGTGGAAGCCAAAGCTGGTATGTATGTGATGTTACTGCCCTCTTCCCAAGCCACCATTTTATTGCTCTTCTGGGAATCCAGTTAAATTACAGCTGCTGATATATTGTGGACTGAGAATCTAAATTCAGGCTTTGACCAAGTCAAGGGCTGGTTTCTTTGGGCAATATTTCACTTCCTGTTTTATCTGTGCTGTCACCTAAATTTAGCACTTAGACTATGCACCCCGATGTCTGCAGAAGTTTTAATTTATTTTCCAGTGATGCATACCATGTCTATGCAGAATTGTGTGTGACAGATTTGCAGTAAAATCCCAGAGCTCTCCAACTCCTTTTTAAATGAATTAGATCAGTAGCTCTCACAGATTTGACTTTGGAATGGGTTGTAAGGTGATGCGTTTCCTGAAAAACTGATTGAGTTCTCTTTGGTGTTTTTTTTTTTTTTTTCTCTGCTGTGCATTTTACCATTTGGTGGACGAATCAGTTTCTTAAAAGCAAAAGATGGATGCTGTCTTCTAAACCATGGGAGGTGTCAAATGCCTGCTGCATTAAGACCCTTTCCCCTAATTGCAGGAATGATAGCTATGGGCAGAACTGTAATAGTGTTCTAAATTGAGAAATCTTGAATAAGACATAAATCTAAATTCCACACCTTTCTTTTTTAATGTGGGCTTCAACAAGCGTCAGCTGTAATTGGTAGAACAGCCTGATCTATTAATCCATAGATAAAAATGGTTCAATTAAAGAGAAATATAAATATTGAAGGTAACATAAAACCAAATGAAGCACATCACAGAATTTATGTGCAAATAAATTAACTGAATAAAAATTCTCCAGTACATACAAGGTCCATATGCTGTCTTGGTAATGCTATAATTAAGTCAGAGAGTCATGTCATACTGGCCTTTTCCATCTGCTCTGTGATCTGTTAAGGGACCCATTCAAACAGAATGACAGCTGACCTCAAAATGATACACTCTACTACTGCCCATTTTAACAGGGCTGTTGGTTATGCACATTTTGTCTTCATTTATACTGGGCTACGAGTGTTTTTCCATTAAATCAAGTAAATTGGAGCATGTGGTTTTCTATTAAATAGGTTTATTTAAACCACTATTATATTTTCGGAATGAACTTTTTATTTTTCAGAAGCAATTGATTGTACTGGAGAAAATTTTGTTTTGTTTTGTTCTAAATTCAAGTGGTGTTAGAAAGAGATAGTGATTAAGAATAGCAAAATAAAGGCACTCTTCTCTTATTCCTTCTAATTTTTGGTATTTGATCAAAGCAAAGTGGTTAATTCTTGGAGCCTCAGGATGTTGTGTATGTAATTGACACAAAAGATGTGTAAAAGAGGAGCCAATATTTATAATACTAATTGATTTCATTTATTTTACTTCCCTTGTGTATGCCTCACTGTCATTCTTGCCATTATGTTAATGTTCTTGTTTCCAATAACACTCAGAAAAGTCATTTTAAAGGCAGGGGATCTGGAGCACAGATGTGTCAGGTGTAAAGGCTCTCATCCACAGAGATATTCAAATTGGCTAAAGGAAACCCCACTGAATAGTGCAGCTGAAGATCCAGCATTTGTCCATCTGTTTGTGCCAGGTTACCTTGTGACAGTCTATTTAATTTCTGGTCCCTGGAGTGTCTCTATTTCAACAGTACATGCATATTTCTTTTATTAGAACTGCAGAAGGGGAAAATTGGTAACTCTTAGAACCAGGATGACCTTTAGAAGATTACATTTTTGTTTTGTTTTGAACAAATAACACAAGTTCTACAAGAGGGTTTGCTCTAGTCAAACACTCAACTTCTTAGAGGGAATTTTAAATGTCTCCTATTTGGCCTTGGAGGAAAAAAAGAAAAAAGAAATAAATTATACTTGCAATATAACAGAGAGTGCTTAGAAAATGGGTTTAAAATACATTACAATTTAAAAACTTTTTAAAGTAAAACCAGAGACAGGCAGTGTCCATGGAGTGACCAAGACGAACCCACATAAGAGGCTGGAGAATAACAAAAGATGATCGTCAGGCAGATGCCCATTGCTCTCTGAGGAAGCATGACCTTGGCATGTTGGTTTCTGAATTAATTCAGAGAACCTAATTTGCCAATATGGAAAAGTCACATAATACATGATATCTTATTTATGAATAAAAATCCAGATGGAATTTCTTAGTAAAATGTATTTAGGTAAATCTACAAGGGACAAGAGCCATATTCATTTACTTACGCAGTCTAGAAATATTTGCTGAGCATCTAATATATCCGTGGCATTATTTTAGCTTCAAATGATGTGTTAGTGAACAAAATGAAGTCTGTGCTCTCATAAAGCTAACATTACAGTGCAGGGGTTGTGGGAAGGCAGATAGTAAACAAACCTGTTATCTGTTCTGTACAGGGCCGAGGACCCATTAATTAGCCTTGCATCTGGATGTTGGTTCAAAGATAAATATTTCTGAGGTTTTCCTGAAATTGTAAACTGTATACCCAAGAGCATCCTGATGAGCTAAAATGAAATTGATCATATATACTCATTTCAATGAAATAATGTTTGAAAAATTTCCTTTCATTTTGCCCAAGTCCATGTAGTACTTTATTGTAGTGTGGTGAAAAAGATATAGGATTAGATTCTGCCAAGAAACTTTTACCTGAGGTACTTATATCCCAGTGGAGAGAAACAATGCTGCCTAATTAAAAGATAAAGATAGAAAAAAGGGGCAGAGCCAAAGAAGGAAAGATAGGGGGAGTAAGGGTGGAGGTAGGGTTAGGAAAACTATATTCCTGCAATATTCCTTAAATATATAAGAATTTATTTCATATTAGGGCAATATCCTAGTAGCTTAGTTTAGTTGGTGAGAGCCCCATGTTAGGATGGCATCATAGTTAAAGATTCAGTCCTTATTTGAACCAGTTAGCTCAAATCTATCCCATCCTTTTACCCCAATCAGTCATGATACGAATATCAGCCACAAATCACAAGCAGGTATACATTTTCCACACTACTGGAAAAAAAGAATGAGTCAAACACATCTTCTTTCTGTATGATCAGTGAGGCATGAGAATAATTGGTAGATTGATGATCCGAGATGTAGTTGGTAAATTAGAACCATGAATTCTGCCAGACCTTTGGAACAAAGCATATTAAATAGGATTTTTTTGTGTGTGCCAGTGGCAGTGGTAACATGGGAGAGGATTATTTAAAATTGTGTTTAAATATTCAAAGCTGTATGTGCTGGGTATGTAAGTGAACTAGTATTTCTCTTCCCTTAAGTAACCTTGAGATAGGACTACATTTATCAACGTTCTCTTTTTGTCTCCCTCTGCAGTCTTCCTTCAAAACCTACAGGCTTTTAAACAAAGGCTCTAAATGACTCTTATCAATATATCTGTTCCTGGGCCTCTCCCAAAATGACTTAGTGATAAGTTGCCTCAAACCTGGCTTGGTTCAGTGCTATAATCCATTATGGTTCCTTTTGGAGGTAGCAAATTCTCATCAACTTCACTCTTATTAATCACCTATCTAAATGTAGCATTATCAGAACAATTTCAGAGTTTTTTTAAGGCAGGACCTTGACTTCCTGTCATTTGTAAATTAGCTTATAACAGCCCTGGCACTCTGCTAAAGTGCTTAACTAGTCATTATTCCTCCTTGTACTACATAGCCTTTATGCTGCCAATAGCCCGTCTCGCCTTTCCGATGTCCCATCATGTTACCTTTAAAACAGTAATTTTACTTTTTTATCTTTGCGGTGGGGTCGGGGTAGAGTAGGTCAGGCTATTTTTGAGAATCTAGAGAAAACAGAAATCTCTACACAAGAGAAAATATATGTGAACATATGGTTTTGTGTACATTTTCAAGGGATTTGTAAACTTGTGAAGCCCATCCATAGACCTCAGATTACAAAGTCATGGTGTCAAGATTATATGATTCACAAACATATTTAATTGAAGTAAACCCCATCTATGCCTACTTATAGACTCATAAATATTATGACATTTTCATTTTTATTTTATTTTTCCATCTAAACTTCCTTGCCTCTCTCCTCCACTCAGGGTCAGATTTGCATTGTAGTCTGCCAGCTTTTTTAGTCTTCTTTGGCTCCCTCCTCATTACAGGAATTTCCCTTAATGACATTCTTGCATTTCAATCCTTTCTTGGCATTTGTTTCTCAGAGGTCCTAGACTAACACATTCTTCTACTATTTCTATAAAAATATACTATCATATTATAATATTTTTAGAACTATTAAGAGAAGGTGTCTATTTCTGTTTTTTCCATTTCTTTGAATTTCACTTAACATTTTTTTTCACCTGCTTTGAAAAACTTGATTGTTCATTAAGTTAGCCACAGTGACAAGTGTATACAATTTGAATAAAATGTTTCTGGTATGTTTTTATGATTCCCAAATGCATTTTCTTTCCCCTTTCTTTCCTTCCTTTCTTTTCTTTCTTTCCTTCCTTGCTGCTTTTCCTTTCAATTTTATTTAAAGATTTTTTAAATGTACCTTACACCTTACACAACCATACATTTATCTAAGGATAGTCTGAAATTCTTGGTTCCAATGACATTTCATTTGTGTATGGTACTTTCTCTTTAAGCTGCTTGTTGTTGATTTCCAGCCACTTAAAAAAGAAAATACTGTTTGTTAAGTTCCAATATATTTCTGTGTTAAAGATACAATGGTTAATGTTATCATTTCCATGAGTGAAAGGGGTTGTCTGTTGTATTTTCTACCGTATCCATTCCCAGAACTTAGCACAGTGCCTGGCAGACAAAAGGTGCTCAATAAATGTGTGTTGAAAATACAATGAGGCATTAGAGCTTGTACCTTGAAAAAAGCTTAATGTTTTAAAAAGTCATTTAATTATCCTAATCCCACAAACTTCTAAAATGTTCATCCATTTTTCCCAAAGTCATGTGCTAACTCTTCACTGATTCTGTCTAAATGGCTATTACAATGACAGGTGTCCCAGGGAAGGAAAGCCAGTCAAAATAACAAAACATTTTTAAAAGAATGAAACTTTATTTCATTCAAGCACAGAAATTTTAACTAAACTAATAAAAACTGTTTCAATAGAAGTTCACTGATTATGTTTAAGAAATAGGTAATAATAATTTATTACTTTTTTTCTCAGTTGATATTTACAAAGTACAGTTGACCCTTGAACAATGTGGGTTTTAACTGCATGAGTCCACATATACATGTTTTTTTTTTTTTTTCAACGAAACTCATATCAAAAATACAGTATTCGCAGGATGTGAACCCTGTGTATATAGAGGGCCAACTTTTCCTCTATGTGGGTTCCACAGAACTGACTATGGGACTCGAGTAGGGTGGGTCCTGGAACCAATTACCCCGTGTATACTGAGGGAAAACTGTACTTAAAATCAATCCTCTCTGAGAATGAAGGCGATAAATAAATAAATATGAAAATAATTATCTCAAGTATATTAAAAATAGTCCTAGAAAATAGAATTTCAGAATTAGAAGGGACCTTAGAAACTATGTAGTTCAAGCTTTTATCCAGTATAAGAAATTCTTAGACAGTACCCCTCTGTAATGACAGAACATGATATTTTTGTAGGTAGTCTATCTCATTGCTGAAAAGTTCTTCCTAAATACTGCCACAAATCCTGACTGTCTGTAATTTTCCTGTATTTGCTCCTAGTTAAGCCTCTGTAGTCATACAGAATCAATGTACTTTCTCTTCCATTTGAAAGTGCTCTCTATATTTGATGATATCGAATTGATGTCACAGATTTGCTATTGATCTATCATGTAACTCTATAACAGTCCATACTACCTGGTGTCTGGGAAATTTCAAGTAAGGAATCAGTTGGAAAAAGCCATTTGGAGAATAAAGAGTACATCCATAGCTTTCTCTCTGATCTGCCCTCTCTCTAGGAAATCATCTCCCATGACTCATTGCTCATGAGGATATGGATATGAAATCATACTAGCAAACATCCCTGCATAGTTGGCACCGGCTATTCCCTATGTAGTAATTTGTTTAGTATGTTCTTTTTTTCTTCCTACATATGTTGGAAAGCAAACTTTAACAAGGTTTCTTTCTAAGTTGTTATAAGTTCCAAGCTAGTTTCTTTTGTTAAGGATTAAATAAAATTTCCATTCAGCCATTTGCTAAAGAGGTGAGATTATTTTTTTAGTGATTGGAGTATAGCAGGTGAATCAAGGTGAATTGATATGCCATTGAAATTAGTTGTGAAAACCATTCTCTTTATCTTAGTTCTCATTATAGATGTGTAGGCCAGCAAGGGTTGTGTCATAAAGTAGGTATCAATTGTATTATTTTCTATGAATGCCAACAAAACATTTCTTTAGTGACAAATATAATCAGGCAACATATCAGATATTCAGTATTCTTCTCAAGTTGATTGGGCATTGCTTCCAGTTTCTGCCAGAAGAGCATCACCACATATTACAAGAAGCATAGCCCTCCACTCTATATCCTTTGATATTTTGCCCAGAAATGTTGAGAGTTGGAAATTAATTACAATATAGCAAAAATGTATGAGCATCAGCTAAAGCTTCATCTTTGCTTCCTCTTTTCTCTCTGAAAAATTGAGTCTGGTGATTCTTCTTCAGTTTTTACATGTGTGCTATAGAGACTCCGAAAAGAGCAAGCAAGGAAAGGAATTTAATTGCTACATGCACTTGAGTAGATCTCAGATAAGAACAGGTAATCTTTGAAGTTATAAAGCAGCAAGAAACCAATAACTTTTTTTCCAACCAATGGTTTCGATATTTGGAAGACTGACAGGCTTAGAGACACTTTTTCATTCCAGCAAAAGAATAAATGTATTGTCAACTACCTCCCCAAAGGCTGTCAATTGAGTATTTTTTCAGTATATTTATCATGGTTTATTATTTTACTTTATGTGTAGGTATCTGCATTATGTCCTGAATAAGTCATGTGACTGAGGACCATCAGTGGCTAGTTTGAGCATGAGTGTAAGTTGTATGTGGTAGTTTTGTAGGATAACACATTTTAGGATTGGAAGAAACAGAACTTTTCAGTTTCCAACTATATTAGACTAGGAAAATTATACACTTAAAGGAACGAACTGGCTTGTCCAAAGTCACATGGCTGGTTCATAGGAAACATAGTGATAGAACTCTTTATGTGACTCTAGTTAGAAGTCCTTATCCAAAAATAATAGAAAAGACCACCAAAACAATTTCTTCAGGTTTTTATATCAAATCTGAACCTTGCCAAATAAGTTGTATTAAACTAAAGATTTCTTGTATGTAGGCCATTCTTCAGTACCTTTAACAGTATTTCACAAGGAAAATGCAAACAAACTAAAATGCTTCAGTTTGGAAGAAACAGACAAATGAAAACATTTTTATTGAGAATTTTAAAATAGGTAAACAAAAACTACAAATAGAAAACAGCCAGAGTACATATTTAGTTTAGTATTAGCCAGAGTACAAATAAATACATATTTAGCTTAATCTCCTAGACTTCATTCCATTTAGAAATATGGGAAATTTTATAACACATATAGTACTCAGAGATATTTTTGTGAGAATGCATTGTGATTTGGTGTGTATGCTTACAACTAAATTGTAATAATCCAAAGTAGTCTGCTATATATCTCTAATTCCTTCTGCTTAAGTAACATGTACCAACCTTTAAGCAGTGACTAAGGAAAGGACCTGACAGAACCCTTGATCCTCCTTTTTTATGTCCCTGGGCCTCTTCCAGCCAGGTTTTGCTGAAATACCTCCTCTTTGCCTTAAGACAATTATTGCTTAGCCTTATTTGTTGTTTATTTTTTATGTGCTTGCTCAAAAATTGGTCTGTGTTATGACTTTTTTCATTCTTTCCCTTCCTATTATATTGCCCTTTACTACCCTCCTGCATCAGAACCACTTGCCTTCCACTACTTTCAAACAATATTAACAACATGATGTGTATCTCTATACAACTTTCTAGATGCATTAGCATACACAGGAAATTTTGTTTGTTTTACACAAGTGAAATTATGCTATGTACACTTCTCTGCACTCTCACTTAATGGTACGTTTTGGAAATTCCTTCAAGTCATTTGGTATGATACATATAACTCATTATATTAAAAAATGTATAGTGTTGTAAGCCGTGGGTACATCACAATTTATTCAAACATTTCCCTGGTGTTTACTGACCCCATACATTTGATAATGTTATTGACCCACTGTGTTCTTTCTTTTTCTTCTGATTCTATATAGTTTATGCTCTGACTAACCCACTACTTTTAGCTCTTGCTTTTAGTTTGCCTTGCGTTGCCCTCTAGTGATTTCTTATATTTAGACCTCAGTTCTATAAATGAATTGTAAGCTTCTTGAAGACATACATGTTTTGTATCTAATATTAACCATAGTATAAAACAAAATGTGTTCACAAAGTAAGAGTGTCAGATTGATAATTTGGCCATGGTGGAGCAGAAGTTTTAGAGCTGTGAATCTAGACTAGGGAAAAATAGAAGAATCTCAGACCCTTAGTTAACTTTTCTATTGTGTTGTTATTTCTGCCAAACATTTAATTTTTTTCCAAATCCAACTGAGAGTATATCTCTTTTATGAAAATATTTAATTCTGTGAAGTTTTTAGTCTCCAATAACTTATGTTGTCTTAGTTCATTGCTGTTGCTATAACAAGATACCTTAGAATGGGTAATTTATAAAAAAGAGAAACTTGTTTCTCACAATTCCAGTCTCACAATTCCAGAGGCTGAGAAGTCCAAAATCAAGGCTGCCAGAAGATTCCAGGTCTGGTGAGGGCTTGCTCTCAGCCTCATAGATGGCAACTTCTTGCTGAATCTTCACATGTCAGGAGGTAAAAAAAAGGGACAAACTTGCTACCACAAATACTTTTACAAGGACACTAATCTCATTCATGATGGCAGAGCTCTCATAGTCTAATCACCTTCCAAAGGTCCCACTCCTTGATACCATCACCTTGGGGTTTAAGTTGCAGCATGTAAATTTTGAAGGGACATATACATTCAAACCATAGCATATGGCACCCTCTCAGATAACTGATTTTTGTCTCACCCCCCTGCTGACTCTTAGCCAACATGGTTGATTTGTTGGCAGAATAGAAAGACCACAGGGGTTTTTAGATCAGGGGGTCATTCCTAATCTCAGGTAACTCTGCAACTGCTGCTAAGATCTGGAGCCAGGAGGTATCTCAGATGATATATCATCTAGTTTACATATTGGAGATAGCTGGGATTAAAGAATTCCTTAGTATGCAGCCCAATACCACAAGCCTATTGTGAAATAGGTGATCCTTCTTGACCTTTTTTGGTATAGATGCCCTCACCACCCACCAAAGCCAAGTTCATTAAAGCTTGGGCAACTCTTCTGCCTAGAACCCTTCAGTGGTTCTCCAAAATATCCAGATTAAAGTGCAAGTTTATGAATGTAGAAAACAAGACTCCCACATCATCTCTCCTCATCCCACCTATATATATTCGGCTTAATCTTTCACCACTTCTGTTGCTGCTGCTGGTGGTGCTAATAATGATGATAATTCTGATGATAATAACTAATGTTTTACTGAGTGTTTTCTATATACTAGACACACGTATTCTGTATTTGAATCTTCACAAAACCCCTATAAGATAGGTACTTTTATTATACACATTTTACAAATGGATAAATCAAGCTTCAAACAAGTTATGCAACATGATGTCATGAAGCTGTTAAGTGAGAGAACTAGGAATGTTTGACTAAAAAATCCATGTTCTTAACCACTATTCCAGTGCTCCTCAAATATTGTGCACAGTAATCCCATTGAGTGCTTTTAGAAAAACATGATTTTCAGACCTCACTCAAGAGATCAAGATTTAGGGCCAAGTAATATGTGCATTTACTCAGCACCTCCAGATGATTCTGATGTATTACCGCCCACCATTTGAGAGGTACTATTCTGTACCAATGCCTCTCAAATTTTAAAATGCGTATGAATCAAATCACTTGGTGACCTTATCAACCTACTGATGCTGAATCAGTAGAATTAGGGTAGGGACTGATTTTCTGCATTTCTAGCAAGCTTCCATCCAGGAGGATGCAAATATTATTGGTCCACAAATTACACTTGACATAGAAGTCCTACACTACATGCCTTAGTGATAAAATGCGAGTTTACCATAAGTATGAGGTATATTTCAGTTAAGTAGCATGTTATACAAATAGATATATCCCTAAAAATCTCACATGAAAATATTTTCTGTCACTTGAATTTCATTTTCACATTGATTTTCAGGATCATTTCAGAGTTACTACCATTATTTATTTTTAGTAGATCTCTAGTAGCCTACCACTTCAACTTTGTTTGTCAGTCAAGTACTTAGTAAGTGATGACCTCTTACACAAACACTCAAGTACCCTAGAAGAGCTTACTAGAAACAGAAAACCTGTCATGAGTCCTCTAATAAAGTGGATATTCTTTTTGTTATATAAGTAGGAAATTTAAAAAGAGGAAAAGCAAATTTTAGATTTCTAGATCTGAAAAGGACCAGAAAAACAATTTCATTCAAACTGAATTTTATAGGTAAGAAAAGGCAGGCAAGAATAGGAAGGTAGTGTAACCAAATTTACATAGGGGATTAGTGGCAGAACTGGAACTCAAATTCTAGTCTTGTTGGAGTTTTTGTTTATTTGTTCTTGTTGGTTGGTTGGTTGTGTTTTGAAAGCATACCCTTAATTCCATCTTAGCTTCAGTGTTGGAGATCTGTACTTCTAAGCTGTATTTAAGGGGAAAAGGCCTAACAATTACAGCTGTTTTTCCTAAGTAAATAGGACTCTCCATCAGGGTTAGCAAACTTTTTATTTTCTGTAAAAAGGCCAGATAGTAAACAGTTTAGACCTTGTGAGCTATAAGGTGTTTGTCACAAGTGCTCAATTGCTGTCATAGTATAGAAATAGCCATATATGATTATATATATTAATATATAAACAAATGAGGGTGGCTGTGGACACTGCATTTTGAATTTCATATAATTTTTACATTATGACATATTATTATTATTTTTAATTTTTTAAAACCATTTTAACCTGTAAAAAAACTTTTTTTCTTTTCTTTTCTTTTCTTTTCTTTTTCTTTTCTTTTTTTTTTTTTTTTTTTGGCTCATAGGCCAATACAAAAACAGGCAGCAGACTGGATTTGGTTCAATCGCCATAATTGGCTGACACCTCCTGTAAATTAGTTTAGTTCTTCCAAGTGCTAATATAATTTTTCCTCAAGTTGAGTAGGTAGTTCTTGAACATTACATAGAAAACAAGTTAGCCATTCAAAGTTCACTGGTAGGATTAGTGCATTGAGTGAATTTTGTTTACTGGAAAAATGTAACAGTCAGAAAGAGGTACACATTAGCTTATGAGTGGGGATATCTGCTTTGCTGAATTATTTCTAATCTCCAGAGAGGAAAAGCAAAGCCCAAGGGGTAGGCACACCATAGAACAATTTGTTTCATGATAGCCATAGTAGTCTTTTTGACTAAAAGGGCATTGCAATTCTTTTAAAGCATTCTGTGAATTGGCTGGCATGCTCTGTGTTACTCTCTGGTGGGTGTGGGGGAGCGAGTATAGGAAGTTTGCTGAAGTCTTAATGTGTCCTATTCCTTTAATTCATGGCAAGGAGGCAGGAAAATGAAAATAGTTTGAAAGCAACTGAAGTATAGATGGTACTTGGTCAAATACCAAAGGTTTCAATGAAAGTCATCTTGGTTCATTGTCAGATCATCCCAAAGAACCGAGAAAAAAAATAAAAAAGAAAATGTCATATTAGCATAGTTGTTTTGCAAATGTCGACTTTAACAATGCTCAGGTGACAAAGTTGATGCTCTACCACATATTTATTTATTTTAATAATAAAAAAACACAGTTGGAAATTCAACCAGAACGTTGTCAAATGCCATGAGCCTTTTTAAGGTTTGTTGAAAATGGTGGTTAAGCTGCTTCCTCTCAAAAAGTTCCAATTGAGATAATTTCAGTATTTAAAAGGAGGTGAGGATCCTTATAATAATAATAATGATCAAACTTTGAATGCAGAGTTCTTTCAAAAAATAGGTTTCAGGGGAAAAAATCCACAAGAACAAATTTAACCATTCCAGTATGATATTTTCAGACTGCCCAGCCTTTGGATAATCACCTGCAACAGAAAGATAGCTAAGAAAAGAGGACAATGTGCCTGGATGGTTTCCCACCCTATTTCCTTTCCAAAACAAATGACTTCCCTCATGTAAAGTTATCCTATGAGAGAACCAAGAAAAGGATTCTTGCTAGGGATTTATATGAAAGAAATAATTAAAATCTGAGTATATTTACAAGAAGAGATTATGTTGTTTCTTCTATTCTTTATATTGTGATTAAAGTAGAGAGAAGACATTTTTGGGCAAACTTACTAGGGGGAGAAGTACTCAATTAGAAGTTTCTTGGTTTCTCAAAGATGGAACTTAATTGAAATAGATATGAGAAAAAGCAAAAAAATAGAAAGTGCTATTCTGAACAGAAGAAACTTGAATTAGCTAAAAGAGTGATATGTGTAGTGTTCCTTGCAGTGTTGAAATGTGTTCAATAAAAATGTTTCTATGAAGTAACATCACTTTCCCTATTTCACTGGCAACAGTTGAGATTCAGAATCACCACCGTTGTTTCTTTTATAGCATCCACTGGTAAGTCTGATGATATCTATAACTGTCTAAAAATTCTACCAAAATGTTGAAGTGGAGATGATAGACTTCATTTTGCTCAGTTAACACATTATTAGAAATATTCTATGGAAATATAACATCTGAATCAAATTCTATTTTCTCTACTGATTTTCATAATTTTAGAGAGATATGTAACATTATTTTTATTGATTTTTAATAGACTATGGTTGATAGCACTTTAGCATAGTTTCTTTTTCCTCTTCATTTCTAACTTTTGTCAAATAGCACATTATAAGCAGATAAATGTACCTGCAACTTAAGGAAATTCAATTTTAATATTTTCTGTATGGTAAAAACAATTTTTATATAAATAACTGCTTCAATTTATCTGTTTTTAATTTTAGCATTTAAGTAATACATCTGATGTGTGTGTGTGCACACATGCACACACCCCAAATGTCTTTCAAATGAATTTGCTCACAGAACCAACAATAACGACAATTACAAATAGTATAATATTTTTTGTTTTAGTTCAGGCTGCTATAACAAAATACCTTAGAGTGAGTAATTAATAAACAACAGAAATTTATTGCTTATACTCCTGGAGGTTGGGAAGTCCAAGGTCAAGGCACCAGCAGATTTGGTGTCTGGTGAGGACCTGTTCCTCATGTATGGGGACTTCTGTGTGTCCTTGCATGGCAGAAGGGGCAAACAAACTCTCTCTTGCCTCTTGTATATGGTAACTAATTTCATTCATGAAGAATTTACCCTCATGACCTAATCACCTCCCAGAGACTCCACCTCTTAACACCATCCACTTTAGGGATTAGGTTTCAAAATATGAATTTTGAGGGGACACCAATAGTCAGACCATAGCATTTTTATAGTATACCATCACAGAAAGACCTGCAGATGTTTTCTTATCAGAAAATAAGACAATCTATCACTTTTCTATTTCAGTAAGATACATTTTAGCTTTGTGTTTGTAAAATTGTCTTTCTAATCTCAGACTGCATTTTATTTCCATTTTCTGTTTGACCTCATGATTTCTGATGCCACAGACAGCTTTTATTAACTTTATTTTTTATTTTTATTTTTATTTTGAGATGGAGTCTCGTTCTGTCACCCAGGCTGGAGTGCAGTGATGCAATCTCGGCTCACTGCAAGCTCTGCCTCCCAAGTTCACACCATTCTCCTGCCTTAGCCTCCTGAGTAGCTGGGACTACAGGCGCCCACCACCATCCTGGCTAATTTATTGTATTTTTAGTAGAGATGGGGTTTCACCATATTAGCCAGGATGGTCTCAATCTCCTGACCTTGTGATCCTCTCAAAGTGCTGGGATTACAGGCGTGAGCCACCATGCCCAGCCACTTTTATTAACTGCAAACATTTATTTGTGATGCCGGAACAATTCGAAATTGATTTAGTCATATTAGTTAATTATCTGATCAATTCAGTGAGCAAATTCAATTCAACCTCTTTTTTGATATAATTAGCCAATGGTTTAAATGAAATTTCTTATCAAATAAATAAAAGTTGTAGAACCAGTAGTCATGTAGACACAGCCATACTATGAGCTTTCTTCCCTACCCCATGTTATTGAACTATTGTAATATGTTGCACATTCATTCATTCAACAAATATTTACTAATTGCTAATTATGAGTTGAGCACTGTGCTAAGTTCTACAGATATAGTAAATCTCTCTCTTTTTAATATGTTTACACACAGAATTATTCAAGAGTAGTCACTTAGTTTTTCCTACTCTATCATCATTGTGGTTTTAATAGCCATGTAGGGCTCATTTAGTTCAGGTGCTTAATACTACTATCTACAGGAGCAAGATATCTGAGGGTGAGGAGAGACTTTATGAACAATAAAAAAAAAAGATGATTATGGAGGCCCAAAGTCTATAAGGACTATACACATTTTACAAAGCCTACATATCAGCTTCCATTTGTTCTTCAGAAAGGAGCTAGTACTAGTCCTGGCCAATTATGGATCTTCTTCTTTGTGCCTTATGTTTGTACCTAATCTCAGAGTCTGATCTCTACCTTTTTCTTTTCTTGTAAGATCCTTCATTTCTATAACTTAATCATTATAGATTAAGTTATAACATTAATAACTCCAGAAATTACTGTGAAATTGCTGTATTCCTGCATCTCCAACTAGAGTTTGCTATCTCTGTGGTCTCACTACATGGATCAAAGTTGTTCTGCTGGTGATGACCAAGATGACAAAGGCGTGCTACTTTGGAAAAGCCATATCTTACTTGGATTCAGAGCTAAAAATAAAAAATAAAAAAAAAGTCCACTTGCAACAATGCTATTCGTCCATCCCATCTTCTGAGTAATACACTTAAACATACTCAGGTAATAGTAGTTACTATTTAATACGTATGCATTGCCAAACCTTGTGGAATATACTAGCATGAGAAAGCTCATCCTCATCCTTTTATTTCAGTTGTTCTTAGGAGTTTAACTACTGTAGTGGGTGACTGGTGGTTCAGTAGTTAGAGCAGCCATTAAATGATTTGGTGTGTTTATAAGATTCTCCCCCAAAATTTGTAACTGTTATTTAGTTTCAATTTTTGAAAGGCTGACCAAACATCAAAATTAGTTGGCTGTTTATCTGGATTAACATAAAAGGAAATGTCAAAAGCAAATCTTTATGCCATTCAGGCATTTCATTATCCATTTGCAGGCTGCATGATAGGGAAAGCTTCATTTTGCAATAGCATAATACGGATAATTGCTAATGAAATACATTTGGCAATACTAATACATGATGGTAGAAC
Source organism: Theropithecus gelada (assembly GCF_003255815.1). Taxonomy (NCBI): domain Eukaryota; kingdom Metazoa; phylum Chordata; class Mammalia; order Primates; family Cercopithecidae; genus Theropithecus; species Theropithecus gelada. Next base: position 103,016,541 of record NC_037689.1, read on the forward strand.
GAGACTGGAGAATTAAAATGTAAGGTCCTTGGGAATATGAGCTGTATCTTAAATCATATTTTCAAACCCTAGTAACTACACAGTGATGGGCACATAAATGCTCAAAAATTATTACATGATTCAAAAATACCAGAATAATTAAACTGATATTTGATTCCTGCTCTAGTGTAGGGATTTCATAAGGAAGTTTGAGAAATAGCCAGCTTTTATAGTCTTCCACAAGGAGATATGTTATGCAGATGCCCAGATCCCCCAAAGAAAACTGCCTTTGCACACTGTGTGAGGTGGGGTTTAGGGTTTTGGATTACTGGTTGTCCTACTGCTCTACTGAAACCTTAAGCAGAGGTTCTAAAAACATAAGCTGTAGAGTTGGGACTAACTCTGCATTTTGGCACTTGGAATTACTATCACAGTGAAACATGGGAGTGAAGAGTTCCACAGAGGGCCAAGGAAACAGTATCATCAGCTTTAATGAAATCAGCTCCATGTATGTCCAATAAAACATGGGATGAAGACTAATCACAAGCATCAAAGAAGATAGTGTTTTGTGACTTTGTGCATTATTGAATGTATTCAAGTGTTAACAAGATGATTATTCATTGCACCTGAATATGCGTCTAGGTTAATTTTTTTTATTGAAAGGAAATTTCATTAGGATACTGTTTATTCACATTGATCCAGCTGACTTCAGAATATGGTTATATATTTTTCTGCATCCTACTGCTATTATAAAATCCAGGCTTATATTAGATTTTCTCTGGTATTAATTTTGCTTACTTTAACCTTTATTTCCTGTTCCGCCTAAACCCTCCTTTCTGGACAATTGCAAAAGGATGCCATAAATATCCTCCACAAAGGCATGTGTAAATATGATCATATTTTCGTGAGTCTCTGCTATGTGCAGTGCACAAATGCTATGAAATAAATGAGCACTTGGATGACTATAGTGAGTCACACCATTAAGACATCATTAAGACTATAGTGAGTCACACCATTATTGTGCTCAAGTATAGTGTTTGTTGATATGAACAAATTAATTCTAAAGAGTGTTATAATTTGCTCATGGTATGTGTATTCAGATTCTTTGGAAGAACTGAAGACATCATTAGAAAATTACAGTATTGGCCGGGCGCGGTGGCTCAAGCCTGTAATCCCAGCACTTTGGGAGGCCGAGACGGGTGGATCACGAGGTCAGGAGATCGAGACCATCCTGGCTGACACGGTGAAACCCCGTCTCTACTAAAAAAGACAGAAAACTAGCCGGGCGAGGTGGCGGGCGCCTGTAGTCCCAGCTGCTCGGGAGGCTGAGGCAGGAGAATGGCGTGAACCCAGGAGGCGGAGCTTGCAGTGAGCTGAGATCCGGCCACTGCACTACAGCCTGGGTGGCAGAGCGAGACTCCGTCTCAAAAAAAAAAAAAAAAAAAAAAAAAAAAAAAAAAAAAAAAAAAAAGAAAATTACAGTATTATCTCAATATTTTAGTTGGCAGGAGGTTATAACAACAAACTTTCCCATTTTCTTCTAACTCCTCTTCATTGTATCACTGACTCCATGTACTGCATAGCAAGAGATAAGAGGAGCAGGAATAGAGAATGGGTAGGACTAATGTGAGGAAATTTTCTGGAGAAGTCCATTTCAATGTTAGCTTGTAAAATGAGAAAGATATGGGTAAGAGGGCAGTAGAGCCAAATTTTAATGCCCTGCTACATTCTTTTATGCCTTGGCATTAAGAGATCTTGGGCAGAGATAAAGCTATACAAATTCATGTGGATAAAGTCATTTCCCTACCAGGAGCCACCCCATACTCTGCCAAGTTAGCCAAGTTAGGAATGTGATATCTGAGTCATTGTGTGCTTTCTGATGCGAGAATGAAGACTTATGAGAAGAAAATCTTGATGGAAGGAGAGGGCAGAATACCAGATGTCCTAAGGCAGATAGAGAGAGTAGAGAGTACTGTAAGAGGGTGGCCTGCCTTTCCACATATAGAATTATGCTGTCCAGTGCAATAGCTACTAACTACAGGTGGCTATTTAAATTTAAATAAGCTAAAATTAAATTCAATTAAAAATCCACTTCCTTAGTCTGAGTAGTCACATTCAACACGCTCAATAATTGCATGTGGCTAACTGCTGTTGTATTAGATAGCACAGATATAGAATCTTTCTATCATCACAGAAAGTTCCCTTGGACAGCTCTGTTCTACAGCAATGGGCAGAAATAACTATTTGACACACTGGGGGCTAGGAGGTCTCTAGAGAGCCGTGAGTGCTGACATAACCACAAAACTATTTTTTGGTGAATAAGTGAGAACACCAGTGGTATCAAAGCAGAAATCAACATCACAAATAGGTATATATTTCACCATCCTGGAAAGTTCAAATGCAACTCTGTAATGCTTTCCACTGGAAGAATAAATATGACCATATATTTCAGTGAAGGAGATTGAGGGTTTCTTCTTCATTTTTTTTAAATTTGTGTTGATTTGGTCTGATGTTTTTAATTAAAGACACCTAGATGACTAATTTCCTATGTGAAATTAGTCATCTAATTTAGTCTAATTTTAGTCTAATTTCCTATGTGAAACGAGTCGTCATACTCCCCTCAAAATATCATCTAGGCCAGGTGTGGTGGTTCACATCTATAATCCCAAAAACTTGGGAGGCCAAGGTGGGAGGATTACTTGAGCCCAGGAGTTCTAGAGCAGCCTGAGTAACATAGTGGGACCTCATCTATACAAACACAATACAAAATAAAAATCAGTCAGGCATGGTGGCATGTGCCTATAGTCCCAGCTACTCAGGAGGCTGAGGTGAGAGGATCACTTGAGCCCAGGAGATCAAGGCTGCAATGAGCCATGATTGTGCCATTGCACTCCAGCCTGGGTGATCAAGTGAGATCCTGTCTCAAAATATATATATGTATATATATAATTTATTCATAGGCAAGGATTGTGATAGAGTTGTTCCCAGTAAGTCCTTATTGAATTAAAAGGAAGCTGCCTGCCTATGCTTGGTCAGAAGACAGCCACTAGTATTAAGTCTCCCTTTGCACCCTTCCTGGCTACCTCAACTGATCAGGAAGAAAATCCATTTATTTCAAATAAATTTGAAAATATTATATTTGCTTGAACAAATTTGTTTCAAATGCTGCCTTACAAGAATTAAGGCATTCATTTATTTCTTTTTCAGTCTTTTATTCAATAATGGAGCACCTTTCATCTTTGAGGCACTATCAGCAGAGCTTGTGGACTTTATGAGGTTAAATTATTCACTCTTTGCCCTGAAGTTATTTATAATCCAATGACATATAATTACCAAAAAAAAAAAAAGCAGAAAATGTAAAGTCACCAAAAAGATAGGTAAAGGCAAGGTGTTATATAAGTTAGAGGAAGAACGAACTCCTTTGGGGTTGGGAAACTGGAAGGAGAGCTGCTATTGAGTACCTACTATATACTAGGTTTTTAGCCTATGTAATTCCACTGTTATGCCTTACCATGTTCAAAAGGTTCATTCTGTTATTGAAATAATCAATTTTTAGTAGTAGCTACATATGAATATTCTTAGAGTCCAGTGGGTAGTGGGTAGCATTTCTTGACTTTGTAGCCTGCAGAAAGTCAGCCTCAAATCAGCACTTGGGAGTACCTTACCTCTTTCCCTTTCCACCTCTCTGCCCTCTTCCTAGAGTTCTGGCTCCATCACGCTAGTGGCCTATTTGATGGAAGCCTGTGAGACTATCTTTCCTGGATCCATGCTGGTTCTTTCAGACTTCCACAGAGATAAGTTTACATGCCTTTAGATTTGTGATAATGGGGCATCTATAAAGAGAAGTAAATCTCTCTCTTACTAATGCTAATAATTTATTGCGTAAAACTTTGCCTTGGGGTGCTAAAAAGAACCTTTACCATACATAAGGGGTAAGATTGGAAAAGCAGCACTTCCTCCTGCTCCTTCTCCCAGCATTCACATATATTATCTCATCTAATCAGAAAGATTTTATGGAAGACATTGAGGAATGTAGATATTGAATATGGTAAGAAGACACTGTGTGTAAAAGGACAAATTCAAGTGCAAGTTTGTTGTTGTTGTCACTGCTTGTTTGTTTTTTTGCTGTTCAATCAAGCATATTACACAGAATAAATCATATATAGATTAATTCTGAAGAGTGAGTCATTGAGTTTGAAAAAGGGGGAAGAACGTGGAAGGGATCAATGGGACATAATGCTGCAGAAGTTGGTAGGAAGTTGGCTAGGTTGAAGAGGGTCTGAAATGTCAACTAAGTAACTTTTCTTAGTTTGGGATGCTAAAGCAAAGTACTAGAGACTGAGTGGCTTCTAAACAATAGAAATTTATTTTTCACAGTTCTGGACATTGGAAGCCAGAGATCACGGTGCCAACATGGTAAGGTTATGATGAGGGCTGTATTCCAGATTGCAAATTGCCGACTTCTCCTTGTGTCCTCACAAGTTGGAAAGAGAGTTAGCTCTCATGTCTCTTATTATAAGGGCACTAATCCCATTCATGAGGTCTCTACCCTCATGACCTACACACCTTCCAAAGACCTGACTTCCAACTACTACCAAATTGGAATTAGAGTTTCAACATATGAATTTTTAAGGGACACATTCAGTCCATTAGAGGTTGGAAATTATTCCATAGAAAACAAGTAGCCAAACCATCACTGAATGTGACTCCAGCTATTTAAACATAATGCATGTTGCTTGTTCTTCCTTTTTGTGAGCTAAACTCATGTTCACACAGACAGATGTCATCTAACACAGTGGGAGAGGAGGATGTGTGGTAGAGCTGCCTACTTGGTTCATTCAGTTACCATCAGGCATCTAATGGTTCAAATATGCTAAGGGGAGGAGAGAGAAACAAAAGAAATAAAATTGATGACCTCTGACCTGAGGAAGTTTATAGTCCAATTAAAGAATAGGTTGTGGCTACATTTAACATGAACGAAAAACACTGTAGCAGAAAATGTTATAGAATACTCCATAGTCATTCTCCTTTTACCTTTCTATTATAACCCCAATTTTGTTGTTGACAGCAACCTGCCTTCTCAGATTTGCTTACACCTAAGGTGCCTGTGTGACAGACTTCTGCCCAATGACATATGCTGAGATTAGGCACTACCTCTTCCTGCTTTCCTTCTCTTCTTGACTAGAATGCAGACATTAGGCTGGAAGTGGAACAACCAGCCTGGGACCATGAAGTGACAAGCACAAAGTTGGCAATCAAATGCCAAAGATAGAACAAAAGGATATAATGAACCTGGAATGTGAATGACATTCTGGCACAAAGCAGCCCTGGGCTGCTTACTTCTGGCTTTTTTGTTATGTGAGATGAAAAAATCATCCATTTGCTTCAGCCACTGAGATTACATTTTCTGTTACTACTCAAAGCCAAATGCAAACCCAGTTGATACAATACTCGTGGAATAGCCAATCCCAGAGTGCAAATGAATATGCAAATGCAAAGACCCTAAGGAGACTTTATGGAAAAATGTTTCAGCTAGGTGTTTGAAGGATTAAATGAATAATCTCAGATGTTCAATAGCAAATGCTAATGCAGGGTTGTAATATAAAATTATGTTCATGAGACGAAAGCATTTAAAGGAAGCCAATTGTGAAATAAATTAGTATTAGAGGTATGAGAAATGGATGTAGATATGTGGAGGTGAAGAGGTGCCAGTGGTGGGGAGGAGCATCAGAAATCATGGGGCCCAAACAGCAACTAGAAAATCTTCCAACCTCATTATCCCAAAAAGAGGTTGCAAGGGAATGACCTGGCCAGAATAGAAGCCCTTTCCCTGATACTCACATCCTTATTTATTCTGATAAATGAATCTATAATGTGTCTCAGGCCAAGCCTAAATGAATGCCATTCTTTTTCATTAGTAAGTTATTTAAAATCAATGTTTTCTTTAAAAGAAGATTTTAGATGTTACTAATTTAAATCTCATTAACCGCTTACTTTATTTTCCAGAGTTCAATCTAAGCTGCATCTTTCATTTAGATTTTAAGCTATAGGCTATATGCAATTCTACGAAAATGCTCTAGATACAAAGGAAGGAGTATTTGAAACTCACAGGTGAACATTAGTTTAGAAAGCTTCAAGCATTGCCAAGTCTTTGAATGAGGTTTATCTTTATAGGCTACTTAAGGGATGTCAACCAGAAATAACTGGTGTTATCATAGCTTACAATGCTGGTGTTGGGGGCTGAGATCTTTTCCCCATCTTAAATTTGCAACTCAAAATAAATTCGGTTACAATTTTTTTATGTGTAGCACTAAAGGCACACTACTGTGTTCCAGAGAAAGGCAATCTCAGATCTCATCATTTTTGATGCCATATTTCAGAATATTTAGTTTTAAATAGGGCCCCCAAATGACATTATAAAGGGCATGCAGCTTAAGGCAAGCTGTCATAGAGACTAAAAATTTAATATGGTTTTCTTCTAAAAGTGGTTGGCTACAAGCGTAACAGTGGTACCCTATTATTTCCTTTGCATATAATTAACCTATCACAACCAATGGTTATTTTCAATTATGTGACATCAAATGAATCTTAAAAGAGATTGAAATAAGATCCACAGTAGCTTTGGAGGATTCCTGCAATTGACAGTTTGACACAGCATGGCTTCAGATTATGTCAAATCTGACAAAAGCATGTGTAGCCTGCTTAAAAGGAGAATATTTTTTCAATTCTATCTTGTTGGAAATATTTGCCATGAAGTAATAATAATGCCTTTAATATGCAAATGATTATAATTGCATTTATTACACTGTCAAATGGAAGCTCAAATACCAGCTCAGTGAAGATTCTTTAAATCTGTGACTTTTGAAAGACATTTCCAGCATATGGGCCTTCTCTATTTTCTCACAGAGACACTTTAATTCAGAACATTAAATACTTAGGTCTCCTAGTATACATCCTATACTCCAAAGATTACAGTCAGAGACTCCTTTCAACAGATGGTTGTGTGTGTGTGTGTGTGTGTGTGTGTGTGTGTGTGTGTGTGTGTAGGGGGGTAAATTCATTGTCTTTCCTCTGTTTTTTCACTTACCCCATTTGCTCCTGCCAATCTTTCCTGTGCCTTGGCTGATTTCCCTTCTCCCATTGGTGGATGCAGCCACTTACACCAATACTTCATCATTCCCAAAACTTTATTTCTTTGGATTATTCTTTACTATGATTTTTCCTCCCATCTACCTATGGTAGGTAAATGAGCAGACTTACCTTCAGTATGGGAAGATTCTGGGCCAAGACATTTTGTTCTTTCTTTTCACTCCTTTGAATCACTGTTCAAATTCGTAGTTAAGATGTAAATCTTAGGAGGGTTATACATTAAGCCAGTGTCAGTTAACTCCTCTGCACTAATTACATTGTTAGAGATTAGCCTCACCATCAGCCAGCCTCAAAGGAGTGGGGTTTATGGTATATAAGTTTGGGTGCCATGGGGAATAGAAAGGTCCTTGAATGGAATCTTCCCAAGAAGGGTATAATCTACCTCTTCATGCCACTGTCCTTATGCAAGCTCTTTTTTTCAGTAGCCTCCCCAGTGTCTATTCCTCAAATCATCTGCTCTGTACCAATAGTCATCTTTTTAAAACTCACATATCCTACTTAAACCCTTCAGTGACTCCCTGTTGTTTACATGATAAAAATGTAGCTCCTTAACCTAGTTAAGATGTTCAGGACTAGGCCTTAGTAACTATCTTCTGTCTCTGACTATCATTCACCATCTTCTCACTTTGCTTTTCAGTCATGAAGAATTGTTTTTACTTTTCTCATGTACACCATGTGATTTGATGCCTCTGTGTCTTTGTTCACAGTGTTTCCCATATCTGGAATATACTTTGTCTCATTGTTTGGCCAATAATCCATCCCCAGTTCCTGCTCCCATCCCCAATGCCTGCCAATTTTAGTAGTACATAATAACTGCTAAAATTGTATTGGTTGAATGATTGATTGAATGAATGAATGTTTTTTATACATCTCTCAACTTTTCTCAGGGATTCTTTCGCTTAGTATATCCACACACCCTCTTCAGCAGTCTAAGGAGCTAGTCAGGTACCTCTGCTTGCCCCCAAGTCACCCTATATTCCCCCCATTTATAACACTTACTGTAATGCTGTGAGCTTCTCTAAAGTCAAGGACCATATTTTATTCTGCTCTGTCCCCAACACCTGAAAGAGGGCCTGGCTGAGAACGGATGTTCAGTAAATTGTTTTTGAACTTAAATGTTTCTTGAACCTAATTCCTATTTTGGTGAAGAAGAATCAGCAAATCCCTTGTCAAGTAACACCTAATTTCTGCTCTTCTAACACCAAACCAGTCTCCTGAAGCCAGAAGATCTCTTAAGCCCTTTGAATAGTGACCACTATTTTAGATATTAAACCGAAATAGAGCACGTACAATTTCCTAATGAACCCTACAATGTTATACTGATGAGTTGCATTATTATCTGTTTTGTACATGTCAAATGAAACTTCTCAGACCACTTCCAATCAAGGCTGGGGCCCTACACTTTCCTACTTCTTCCTTCCCCTGTTTCCTTTAGTCCCTAAAAACCCTAGAATTCCCCTGCAGTCAGTAGTTCAGTACACAGAAGAAGGCAAGTTGGTTAGGAACTGTCAGAGTTGAGATTATTTACTAAGAATAGCATTAACAGGGGCCTAACTTGATTAGATTCAAAATTGCCCAGCTGCTAAGGTGGCCCTGCAGACTCAAAGTAACACTTAACAGATTCACCAGGTATTCCCAGCATGGCCACTTACTTTTAATCTGCCTCCCAGTCTTTCAGAGAGATAGGAAGTCCCCCTCTATGTCCCTGTGGATGTCTAATCATTTATTAGGGGGGCCTAGGTTTACTACAGTAATCCAGCCTGCACTAATGTTAGAATCCTCTCCTTTGCTACTAAGATTATATAGTATCTCTTACTCAGATGCTAAAAAATCCAACCCCGGCTATGAATGACATTAACCCTGTTCTACCCTGCTATGGTTTGAACGTTTGTGTCCCCTCCAAAATCATATGTTGAAATCCTAACCCCCAATGTGATAGTATTAAAAGGTGGGGCCTTTGGGAAGTTACTAGATCAAGAGGATAGATCCCTCATGAATGAGGCAATTGCCCTCATAAAAGAGGCCTCAGGGAGCTTCTTTGTGCCTTCTGTTACATGAAGACACAGTGAGAAGGCACCATCTATGAAGCAGGAAGCCCTCACCAGACACCAAATCTGCTGGTGCCTTGATCTTGGACTTCCCAGCCTCCAGAACTATGAGAATTAAATTTCTGTTGTTTATAAACCACCCAGTCTAAAGTTTTTTTGTCATAGCAGCTCCAATAGATTAAGACCTACCCCTTCCTGCAAACTAGATATATCCTACTCTGCTTTCTAGGGTGGTCCAAGGGGTTCCATTCCCATTCCTACTGACCTTATGCCATATTCTTCTGGCTCTAAATTCGCATTCTAGACCTTCCCAGGGCCTTGCCTTCTTATTCCTGCTGTCCAAAGAAAGTCTTAGAAAGTTTCAGAAAGCATTTTATAGCCCTGGTTTACAAGAGGGTAGAAAAAGGTTTTTTGCCCTACTCATTCCTTCTACCTGAGTAATCTAGAGTTTACCAAATTTTCTTATATGGCTAATATAAATATTTTTATCTTATACTAAAGAAACTACCCTTTCTGGCTTCCTAGTCACTTAATTTTTTAAAAATATAGCACCTTTATTGAGATATAATCCACATACCATGCAGTTCTGCCATTTAAAGTGTACACTTCAATGATCTTTAGTATATTCACAGAGTTATCTTACCAAACCAAATTTGCTTCTGTCCTCCTGGCACAGCAAAGCCAAACAGTGACATTGGGATTTGCAGTGAGAAAAAATTAGGCATTTATTGCAGGATACCAAACAAGGAGAATTGGACAGCTAATGCTTAAGACCTGAGCTCCCTGGTGCATTACAGGTAAGGGTTTTTAAAGGTGGGGAGGCAGGAGTTATAGGCAAAGTCATAAATCATTACATAGAAGCTACGTTGGTTTGGTCTAAAAAAGCAGGACATCTTGAAGAAGGGTATTATAGGTCATAGATTTTGGATTTAAAGGTTTTCTGGTTTGTGATTGGTTGAGAAAGCAAAGCTTTGTCTAAAATCTTGGGGTCAGCAGAAAGAAATGTTGAGCTCTAGCATATGGGTGTGACTTTTTACAGGCCCCTCAGGAAGACATTTGGAACAAAGAAGAGATGTCAGGGTTTAGTCCTCAGTTTCCCCATAGCTGAAGTCTATGTGCCAGTGGATGGCGTTTTCCATTTGATGGGGATCTGGGTTTCTGAAAAACAACTCAGGGACATTTGTTAAGATGTTATCTTTAGTTTCTATAGGGAACCAAACATTCTGTCACTCTAATTTCCTTGGCTATTGTTTTAAGTTATTATTACCTTTTCACTTATCAGGCTGCTCATTTACTTCTCAGGGTTAGCTAGGTGCCTAGAATTTCCCTTGAAGGTACAGAGATTTTCCTTTATTTCTATGCTTGAGGGGAGGGCAATAGGCACCTAAGAGGGGTCCCTGCTTGCCTCCGTTGTGTAATCATTACCACAATCAATTTAGGAACATTTTCATCATGCCCAAAAGAAACCCAGGCCTATATTAACAGTCATCACCCATTTCCTCTCAACACCCCTCCAATCTCCTGGCAACCATGAATCGACTTTCTTTTTCTATGCCTGTTCTGGATGTTTCATATACATGGAATCGCATATGTGGACTTTTGTGCCTTCTTTCACTTAGCATAATGTTTTCAAGTTTCATCCATGTTTAGCATGTATCAAAACTTCATTCTTTTTATGGCTGATAATATTCCATTGTATGAGTATGCATATTTATATCACATTTTGTTTATCCATTCATCTGTTTATGGACATTTATATTCAACTTCTTGGCTATTATGAATAATGCAATTATGAGTATTCATGTATAAGTTTTTATATAGGCATATGATTTTATTTCTTTTTTGTATATACCTAGAATGAGAATTGCTAATTTACTTCTAAAATTAAGACCCGAGACTCCTACAGAAAACAAACATCTACTATGTTCTCTAATGGGGGTGGAAGGAGGAAAGCTTTGCCATTTCCACCTTGTAAATCAGTAGGGTAAACAAACCTAATTATTAAAAAGAGTTACACTTGAGCAGGCAGTCTGTCCCTTCTCATATCTCAACCTCCGTGTTGGGAGATCCACTGCTCTCTTCAAAGCTGTCAGACAGAGTCGTTTGCATCTGCAGAGGTTTCTGCTGCTTTTGTTGTTATTTGCTGTGCCCTGTCCCCAGAGGTGGGGTCTACAGAGACAGGCAGGTTTCCTTGAGCTGCTGTGAGCTCCACCCAGTTCGAGCTTCCCAGCGGCTTCCTTTACCTACTTAAGCCTCAGCAATGGCGGGCGCCCCTCCCCCAGCCTCGCTGCTGCCTTGCCGGTAGATCACAGACTGCTGTGATAGCAATGAGGGAGGCTCCGTGGGCGTGGGACCCTCCCTGCCAGGTGTGGGATATAATCTCCTGGTGTGCCTGTTTGCTTAAAGCGCAGTATTGGGGTGGGAGTTACCTGATTTTTCCAGGTGTTGTGTGTCTCAGTTCCCCTGGCTAGGAAAAGGGATTCCCTTTCCCCTTGTGCTTCCCAGGTGAGGTGATGCCTCGCCCTGCTTCAGCTCTCGCTGGTCGGGCTGCAGCAGCTGACCAGCACTGATTGTCCGGTACTCCCTAGTGAGATGAACCCAGTACCTCAGTTGAAAATGCAGAAATCACCGGTCTTCTGTGTCGCTTGCGCTGGGAGTTGGAGACTGGAGCTGTTCCTATTCGACCATCTTGCTCTGCCCCACTCCCTAACATACTATTTATAAAATCCAACTAGTAAAGTACATTTTCACATATGTTCCTTTGTATGCTGTCAACCAACCACTGCTCTTCAGGTATAAATTGAAAGTTATGACATTACACTTACCACCAGAATTGTAATATGCACAGGCTCCTGAGAATACAGAATATGTGTCATGGCGTGGAGGTGGCCATAGGTCCATTTGTTAATTAGCTCTGTCCATATATGGAGAAAAAAAATAGCTTCCTAGGAGAAGAGTGTTTCATCGCTCACTTTAAAACAGGATGACTAGTAATGCAAATGTCAATATATCATTGACTTTTGATAAACACACACACAAAAAATTTACTTCCTGACGTGGGGCTTGTGTACCAAGAATGCTCTGCTTTGATTACTCTAAAGACAAGAAAAAGGTAACTGAGTAGCCTAACTGGGAGACATCCCCCACTAGGGGCAGTCTGACACCCCACACCTCACAGGGTGGAGTACACCCATGAGAGGAAGCCTCCAAAGAAAGAATCAGACAGGTACACTCGCTGTTCAGCAATATTCTATCTTCTGCAGCCTCTGCTGCTGACACCCAGGCAAACAGGGTCTGGAGTGGACCTCAAACAATCTCCAACAGACCTACAGCTGAGGGTCCTGACTGTTAGAAGGAAAACTATCAAACAGGAAGGACACCTACACCAAAACCCCATCAGTACGTCACCATCATCATCAAAGACCAGAGGCAGATAAAACCACAAAGATGGGGAAAAAGCAGGGCAGAAAAACTGGAAATTCAAAAAATAAGAGCTCATCTTCCCCGGCAAAGGAGTGCAGCTCATCGTCAGCAACGGATCAAAGCTTGACGGAGAATGACTTTGACGAGATGAGAGAAGAAGGTTTCAGTCCATCAAACTTCTCAGAGCTAAAGGAGGAATTACGTACCCATTCCGCAAATGAAACTAAAAATCTTGAAAAAAAAGTGGAAGAATTGATGGCTAGAGTAATTAATGCAGAGAAGGTCATAAACGAAATGAAAGAGATGAAAACCATGACACGAGAAATACGTGACAAATGCACAAGCTTCAGTAACCGACTCGATCAACTGGAAGAAAGAGTATCAGCGATTGAGGATCAAATGAACAAAATGAAGTGAGAAGAGAAACCAAAAAAAAAAAAAAAAAGGAAGAAAAAGAAATGAACAAAGCCTGCAAGAAGTATGGGATTATGTAAAAAGACCAAATCTATGTCTGATTGGGGTGCCTGAAAGTGAGGAGGAAAATGGAACCAAGTTGGAAAACACTCTTCAGGATATCATCCAGGAGAACTTCCCCAACCTAGTAGGGCAGGCCAATATTCAAATCCAGGAAATACAGAAAATGCCACAAAGATACTCCTCGAGAAGAGCAACTCCAAGACACATAATTGCCAGATTCACCAAAGTTGAAATGAAGGAAAAAATCTTAAGGGCAGCCAGAGAGAAAGGTCGGGTTACCCACAAAGGGAAGCCCATCAGACTAACAGCAGATCTCTCGGCAGAAACTCTACAAGCCAGAAGAGAGTGGGGGCCAATATTCAACATTCTTAAAGAAAAGAATTTTCAACCCAGAATTTCATATCCAGCCAAACTAAGTTTCATAAGTGAAGGAGAAATAAAATCCTTTACAGATAAGCAAATGCTTAGAGATTTTGTCACCACTGGGCCTGCCTTACAAGAGACCCTGAAGGAAGCACTCAACATGGAAAAGAACAACCGGTACCAGCCATCTCAAAAACATGCCAAAATGTAAAGACCATCGAGGCTAGGAAGAAACTGCATCAACTAATGAGCAAAATAACCAGTTAATATCATAATGGCAGGATCAAATTCACACATAACAATATTAACCTTAAATATAAATGGACTAAATGCTCCAATTAAAAGACATAGACTGGCAAACTGGATAAAGAGTCAAGACCCATCAGTCTGCTGTATTCAGGAGACCCATCTCACATGCAGAGACATACATAGGCTCAAAATAAAGGGATGGAGGAAGATTTACCAAGCAAATGCAGAACAAAAAAAAGCAGGGATTGCAATACTAGTCTCTGATAAAACAGACTTTAAACCATCAAAGATCAAAAGAGACAAAGAAGGCCATTACATAATGGTAAAAGGATCAATTCAACAGGAAGAGCTAACTATCCTAAATATATATGCACCCAATACAGGAGCACCCAGATTCATAAAGCAAGTCCTTAGAGACTTACAAAGAGACTTAGACTCCCATACAATAATAATGGGAGACTTCAACACTCAACTGTCAACATTAGACAGATCAACGAGACAGAAAGTTAACAAGGATATCCAGGAATTGAACTCATCTCTGCACCAAACGGACCTAATAGACATCTATAGAACTCTCCACCCCAAATCAACAGAATATACATTCTTCTCAGCACCACATCGCACTTATTCCAAAATTGACCACATAATTGGAAGTAAAGCACTCCTCAGCAAATGTACAAGAACAGAAATTATAACAAACTGTCTCTCAGACCACAGTGCAATCAAACTAGAACTCAGGACTAAGAAACTCAATCAAAACCGCTCAACTACATGGAAACTGAACAACCTGCTCCTGAATGACTACTGGGTACATAACGAAATGAAGGCAGAAATAAAGATGTTCTTTGAAACCAATGAGAACAAAGATACAACATACCAGAATCTCTGGGACACATTTAAAGCAGTGTGTAGAGAGAAATTTATAGCACTAAATGCCCACAAGAGAAAGCAGTAAAGATCTAAAATTGACACTCTAACATCACAATTAAAAGAACTAGAGAAGTAAGAGCAAACGCATTCAAAAGCTAGCAGAAGGCAAGAAATCACTAAGATCAGAGCAGAACTGAAGGAGATAGAGACACAAAAAAACCCTCCAAAAAATCAATGAATCCAGGAGTTGGTTTTTTGAAAAGATCAACAAAATTGACAGACCGCTAGCAAGACTAATAAAGAAGAAAAGAGAGAAGAATCAAATAGACGCAATAAAAAATGATAAAGGGGATATCACCACCAACCCCACAGAAATACAAACTACCATCAGACAATACTATAAGCACCTCTACACAAATAAACTAGAAAATCTAGAAGAAATGGATAATTTCCTGGACACTTACACTCTTCCAAGACTAAACCAGGAAGAAGTTGAATCCCTGAATAGACCAATAGCAGGCTCTGAAATTGAGGCAATAATTAACAGCCTACCAACCAAAAAAAGTCCAGGACCAGATGGATTCACAGCTGAATTCTACCAGAGGTACACGGAGGAGCTGGTACCATTCCTTCTGAAACTATCCCAATCAATAGAAAAAGAGGGAATCCTCCCTAACTCATTTTATGAGGCCAACATCATCCTGATACCAAAGCCTGGCAGAGACACAACAAAAAAAGAGAATTTTAGACCAATATCCCTGATGAACATCGATGCAAAAATCCTCAATAAAATACTGGCAAACCGGATTCAGCAGCACATCAAAAAGCTTATCCACCATGATCAAGTGGGCTTCATCCCTGGGATGCAAGGCTGGTTCAACATTCGCAAATCAATAAACATAATCCAGCATATCAACAGAACCAAAGACAAGAACCACATGATTATCTCAATAGATGCAGAAAAGGCTTTTGACAAAATTCAACAGCCCTTCATGCTAAAAACACTCAATAAATTCGGTATTGATGGAACGTACCTCAAAATAATAAGAGCTATTTATGACAAACCCACAGCCAATATCATACTGAATGGGCAAAAACTGGAAAAATTCCCTTTGAAAACTGGCACAAGACAGGGATGCCCTCTTTCACCACTCCTATTCAACATAGTGTTGGAAGTTCTGGCTAGGGCAATCAGGCAAGAGAAAGAAATCAAGGGTATTCAGTTAGGAAAAGAAGAAGTCAAATTGTCCCTCTTTGCAAATGACATGATTGTATATTTAGAAAACCCCATTGTCTCAGCCCAAAATCTCCTGAAGCTGATAAGCAACTTCAGCAAAGTCTCAGGATACAAAATTAATGTGCAAAAATCACCAGCATTCTTATACACCAGTAACAGACAAACAGAGAGCCAAATCAGGAATGAACTTCCATTCACAATTGCTTCAAAGAGAATAAAATACCTAGGAATCCAACTTACAAGGGATGTAAAGGACCTCTTCAAGGAGAACGACAAACCACTGCTCAGTGAAATAAAAGAGAACACAAACAAATGGAAGAACATACCATGCTCATGGATAGAAAGAATCAATATCGTGAAAATGGCCATACTGTCCAAGGTAATTTATAGATTCAATGCCATCCCCATCAAGCTACCAATGAGTTTCTTCACAGAATTGGAAAAAACTGCTTTAAAGTTCATATGGAACCAAAAAAGAGCCCGCATCTCCAAGACAATCCTAAGTCAAAAGAACAAAGCTGGAGGCATCACGCTACCTGACTTCAAACTGTACTACACGGCTACAGTAACCAAACAGCATGGTACTGGTACCAAAACAGAGATATAGACCAATGGAACAGAACAGAGCCCTCAGAAATAATACCACACATCTACAGCCATCTGATCTTTGACAAACCTGAGAGAAACAAGAAATGGGGAAAGGATTCCCTATTTAATAAATGGTGCTGGGAAAATTGGCTAGCCATAAGTAGAAAGCTGAAACTGGATCATTTCCTTACTCCTTATACGAAATTAATTCAAGATGGATTAGAGACTTAAATGTTAGACTTAACACCATAAAAACCCTAGAGGAAAACCTAGGTAGTACCATTCAGGACATAGGCATGGGCAAAGACTTCATGTCTAAAACACCAAAAGCAACGGCAGCAAAAGCCAAAATTGACAAATGGGATCTAATTAAACTAAAGAGCTTCTGCACAGCAAAAGAAACTACCATCAGAGTGAAGAGGCAACCTACAGAATGGGAGAAAATTTTTGCAATCTACTCATCTGACAAATGGCTAATATCCAGAACCTGCAAAGAACTCAAATTTACAAGAAAAAAACAAACAACCCCATCAAAAAGTGGGCAAAGGATATGAACAGACATTTCTCAAAAGAAGACATGCATACAGCCAACAGACACATGAAAAAATGCTCGTCATCACTGGTCATCAGAGAAATGCAAATCAAAACCACAATGAGATATCATCTCACACCAGTTAGAATGACGATCATTAAAAAGTCAGGAAACTACAGGTGCTGGAGAGGAAGTGGAGAAATAGGAACACTTTTACACTGTTGGTGGGATTGTAAAGTAGTTCAACCATTATGGAAAACAGTATGGGGATTCCTCAAGGATCTAGAACTAGATGTACCATATGACCCAGCCATCCCATTACTGGGGATATACCCAAAGGATTATAAATCATACTGCTGTAAAGACACATGCACACGTATGTTTATTGCGGCACTATTCACAATAGCAAAGACTTGGAATCAACCCAAATGTCCATCAGTGACAGACCGGATTAAGAAAATGTGGCACATATACACCATGGAATACTATGCAGCCATAAAAAAGGATGAGTTTGTGTCCTTTGTAGGGACATGGATGCAGCTGGAAACCATCATTCTTAGCAAACTATCACAAGAACAGAAAACCAAACACCGCATGTTCTCACTCATAGGTGGGAACTGAACAATGAGATCACTTGGACTCGGGAAGGGGAACATCACACACCGAGGCCTATCATGGGGAGGGGGGAGAGGGGAGGGATTGCGTTGGGAGTTATACCTGATGTAAATGACGAGTTGATGGGTGCTGACGAGTTGATGGGTGCAGCACCGCAACATGGCACAAGTATACATATGTAACAAACCTGCACGTTATGCACATGTACCCTAGAACTTAAAGTATAATAATAATAAAAAATAAAAAAATAAAAATAAAATAAAAAAATAAGTAGTATGTTATGAATTTGTCATCTAGTAGATTTCATGAAACCTGTATGTTTTTTAAAAAATTCCAGCATTTTATTGATATTTAGAAAATATGTTTTAGTTCCAAGAAATAGAAGTGCAATCTCTTACAGGCAGGTGCAAGGGTGAGGAATATAGTGATTTATAATTTCTCCTTAAAGAGGGTTTCTGAGTTGCCATTTCACATCCATTAATGGATTTAAAATTATTTTTCTGAATCTTAGGCATTCTTAAAAGGAAATCTCCTTGAATAGCAATAAAATTATCATAGGTCATGCTATTATCTCAATATTTGTATCCCCCTAAAATTCATATGTTCAAGCCTAATCCTCAAAGTATTGGAATTAAGAGTTGAGGTCTTTGGGAGATGATTAGGTCATGACAGCTCTTTTATAAGGATTAGTACCGTAATAAAAGAAGCTCAAAGAATCTTGTTCATCCTGTCTACCATTTGAAGACACAGGAAGAATGTGCCATCTTTAAAGAGAAGAGCAGCCCTCACCAGACACTAAATCTACCAGCACCTTGATCTTGGACTTCCCAACCCCCAGAACTGTAAGAAATAATTTTCTGTTGTTTATAAATTACCCAACCTGTGGCATTTTGTTATAGCAGCACAAATGGACTGACAGAGGTCAGTCCTTTGGCTGATGCACATGCTCTTTGGCTCTGTCTACAAGGCTTTTAAAAACAACAAAAATTAGCTGCTCCTGTAGTACAATGCTCTTACCTTTGGTTTCTTTATGGGAGAGGATCTATGGAATCTTTTTAAATGCCAACATGAATTTAAGGTATGTCTATATGTATGATCCCCTTAGACTGAACTTTCACTTGAGTAACTTGAGGGTCTAGAAACTGTAACATAATAAAAGCCCTTAAATGAAAGTTCTACAAAATCTGTAAAAAATAGTGAGAATAGAGGAAATTGAGCAGCAGACTTAACATCTAGTTTAAGTCCTAGTCTGCTGCTTACTAGGTATATGACAATGAATATGTTGCCTGAAACTATTCTTTGCCTTAGTTTCATCATCTGTAAGTAGGGGTAATAATCATAGTACCTACCTCATGATGTTGTGGAGATCAAATGAGAACATGTATATTAAGGTGCTATACAAATGGTAAAACATGGCTGGGTGTGGTGACTCACACCTATAATCCCAGCACTTTGGGAGGCCAAGGTGGGTGGATCACCTGAGGTCAGGAGTTCAAGACCAGCCTGACCAACATGGCAAGACCCTATCTCAACTAAAAAATTCAAAAATTAGCAGGGTGTGTTAACGGACACCTGTAATCCCAGCTACTTAGGAGGCTGAGGCAGGGAGAATTGCTTGAGCCTGGGAGGCGGAGATTGCAGTGAGCCAAGATCATGCCACTGTACTCCAGCCTGGGTGACAGAGCAAGACGCCATCTCAAAATAAAATAAAATAGAATAAAATAATACAAATATGTGTTCCCATAATTGTTTTAAAATTGATTCATGTTTTAATAGTCATAAGAAAGCAAGATCCTATGGCATGAGGATTGAGGTATAGGGGCAGCCTGGATTTACATGAATTTAAATTTTCATCAGTTAACACAAGTTCCTTTCAAAATCTAGGCTTTTGTTTCACTTTACTCCTTCACAGTAACATATGTGAGATGAAGATACTCATGTATCAGATTAGTTCAATATCAATACAGAATCATCAGCCAAGCAGGGACATGACATCAAAACTCAAACTGAACACTAGTTAATGAAGAACTAGAGCATACAAATACTATTATCAAAAGACATGCTGTGTCATCAGGACTTGATTTTGGTTACTCTCTTTGGTACTGGGTTAGAGTTCAACCTTTAATTTTGGTCTGCCGGTGAGGTGGAGTGATAGCAAAGTGGAGCAACCTCTACTTTCAGGGTCCTGAGGTACAAGCCTAGTTTTAGCTACATCTGTTTCCACTAGGCCCACTGAAGGCTAAAAATCTGTCTGTTCAAATATTTCACTGGAGCTAGAAATGGCTTGTTTAAAGGGCCCCAGATGCCTTTCTTTCTCTATACAGTGCATTCTTTTTGGCTTATCTTTGCTTCTTGGTCTTGTTAAACATCTTCATTCCTTGGTGTCTCAGACTGGACTGGGCTGACAGTTCTTAGGCTGCCTCATCCTTAGGGGAAAGAACTAAGTGGTTTGTCTTTCATGGAGGTTAATAAGTACTTCTCTTGTTGGTTGGTTTGTGTATAACAACTCAGGCTTTGGCACTCAATCTGTTATGGATCTTAATAAATGACCCTCTGTTTATGCACTTAGAAATAACACTTGTATTACCAGTATAGCTACCAAATGTTGAAGTAAATCACCACACATGACAAACAGATCTTAAACCATTTGCTTGACTATTTCCTTGACCTGTCTTGGAATGTGAGGAAATGGAAAAAAAAAAAAATCAAGTGATAGGAATGTTTTGCATTTGTAGAGAAATAGAGGAAATCCACTGTAGTTCTAAGGGAAAACATGCATAGCAACTATTATTCCAAGGAGATTGTTTAGGTGTCACTATTTCAAAGTTTGCTATGTATTTTCAAGTTGTTAGGAAATATTTCTAAATTGTATCTACCTCCCTGTCTTGATAAAAAGTTGATCAAAGTTAAATAAATCTTTCCATAATGTTGGGAAATCTCATCGTGTCCCTGACCATCTTTACTGTACAACTGTGGTGTTTGATGTCTCTGGACCACTGCTTTAATCGTCAATGAAATATGTCTAGGATCATATATGGAGATGTAAAAGGTTTAGGAAATTGAGCTGAATTGGATTGAGCACTTCATTCCTTGCTAATATTTTTAGTAAAATTACTACCACGATTTTTTTCTATGTGACTTGCCATCTTTTTTAAGTAGAACGTTCAAAACATGACTTGAGAGTTCTTTTAGTTGTAATCTAGCTGATTAAGATTTTATTCTATTAGAAAAATTAGACAGAAAAAGGGAGGTAGAGAGAGAGAAAGAGAGAATATTACATTAACCAAAATGGTGTCTACTCTACGGGCACATTTACGATGTAGAAGGTGTTTTTTTATTTTTTGGTTTGTTTGTTTGTTTGTTTTAGTCTAGAGATCTATCATAGTAGACAGGAGAGAATTCAACTAAAAGGAAAACTTCACTTCCTCTATTTTATTGACTATTGAAGTTGGGAGCAAGATGACAAACAAATAATAAAATTGGGATAGTACCCAGAACCTATGTTGTTTCAATGTAGGCTTTCACTTTTCTTTTTCTTTCTTTCTTTCTTTTTTTTTTTTTTTTTGAGACGGAGTCTCACTCTGTCACTCAGGCTGGAGTGTAATGGCACAATCTTCAGCTCAATGCACCTCTGCCTCCCAGGTTCAAGCAATTCTCTTGCCTCAGCCTCCCGAGTAGCTGGGATTACAAGCACCAGCCACCATGCCTGGTTATTTTTGTATTTTTAGTAGAGACAGGGTTTCACCATATTGGCCAGGCTGGTCTCAAACTCCTGACCTCATGATCTGCCTGCCTCGGCCTCCCAAAGTGCTGAGATTACAGACTTGAGCCACCACGCCTGGCCGGCTTTCACTTTTCATTAGAAAGTGGGCAATATGCAAATGCCCATCAATGAACGACTGGATAAAGAAACTACAGTATATATATATATATGCTGGAATACTAGTCAGCCATAAAAAGGAATGAAATAATGGTGTTTGCAGCAATCTGGATGAGATTGGAGATTATTATTCTAAGTGAAGTAACTCAGGAATGGAAAACCAAACATCACATATTTTCACTCATATGTCTGAACTAAGCTATGAGGATGCAAAGGCATAAGAATGATACAATGGACTTTGGGGACTTGGGGGAAAGGGTGGGAAGGAGGTGAGGGATAAAAGACTACAAATAGGGTGGCGTGTATACTGCTCTGGTGATGGGTACACCAAATTCTTACAAATCACCACCAAAGAACTTACTCATGTAAACAAACACCACCTGTACCCCAATAACCTATGGAAAAAATGGAAATAAATAAACTATGGTATCACTACAAAAAAAGTGGGCAATATGATTACATGAAAAAGTCTTATTCCCAGAAAAATTATTTTTTCAGTTATATACTGCTGGACATGAATGCATACCATTCTTCTTAGGAAAGAAGTTTCAGATGGTTGACTCTCATTCTATTTGTAGTTCACTGAATGTGCTCTATGGCCCATAAAAATAACAAGGAAACTTTTTATTATTTGATACTGCATTATTCTAAGTTGCCACTGCATAGCAACAACTACTTCCTTTGTTGTTTAGTAAATTCTCAAATCAAATTAATTGAGACATTTTATATGCCCTGTAATTCATTTAGATCATACATGGTGAGCATTACATGCAAAATCTTGTGACTATCCATATGTAGTTTACATGGGCCTTATTCAAAATCACTGAAAAGTCTAGTCAGAAAACTTCCAAATTCCTATCACAAATCTAATTTGGTGAGTTTGAATGTCCCCTATAAAATTCACATTGAGATTTAATTGCCATTTTAACAATATTGAGTGGTGGGACCTGTAAGAGGTGTTTAGGTCATGAGAGCCCTACCCTCATAAATGGATTAACACCATTATAGTGGGAGTGAGTATGTTATTACCAGAATGTGCTTCTTATAGAAGGATGAGTTTGCCCTTGTTTTGTCTCTCTCTTTGCCCTTCTGCCATTGGATTGTACAGCAAGAAGGTCCTTGCCAGATACTGGCCCCTTGATTTTGAATTTCCTAGCCACCAGAACTGTCAGCCAAAACACTATTGTTCACTGTAAATTACCAGTCTGTAATATTCTGTTATGGGTGCACAAAACATACTAAGACAATCAGTTGAATGTTTTGTTTATTTAGCTTAAACTCTGACTGCCAGAATTTTTCTTCTTGAGACGAGGTTTTGCTCTGTTGCCCGAAAATTTGACATCTGTATGTTAGTTCTTTTTCAACATATATTAATAGCAGATTGACTTTGAATAGTTCTTCCAACTTGGAGTCCTTTCGGGAAAATGAGCAGGTCTCTGTAAAGGATACCATGTGAACTAGATTATGTGCTAATGGTAAACACCATTATAATATAGCTAACATTTACTGAACTTGTTTTATATTCCAGCCACATGACCTATATAAACTTAATTCTGACAACAATTCAGTGAGGTAGACATTGTTTTCATTATTTCCAATAGTTGAGAAAAGTGAATCACAGGGTGGTTAAACAAATTGCTCAAGTTTGCACAGGTTCAAAGTGGCAGACCTGTAATACGGACTCAGGCACTCTGACTTTAGTTTTGTAAAGCAAAAAATATCGGAGACAGATTTTAATCAATTTAAATAGAGGCTTGTTCTGCCAAAGTGAAGGACTATGGCCCATGACTCAGCCTCAGGAGGTCCTGAGAACATGTGCCCAAGGTGGTTGGGTTACAGCTTGGTTTTATACATTTTAGGGAGATGGAACTTATAGGCAGAGACATAAATCAATACATGTAAGGTATACATTGGTTTGTCCCAGAAAGGCATGACATCTCAAAACAAGGGCTTCTAGGTCATAGGTAAATTCAAAGATCTCCTGATTGGCAATTGGTTGAGACAATTAAGCTCTGTCTGAAGAGTTGAAGTCAGTTGGAGTGAAGATAAGGGGTGTTGTGGAAGCCAAGGATCTTGTCATGTATATGAAGCCTCCAGGTAACAGACTTCAGAGAGAATAGATGGTGATTTTCTCTTATCGGACCTTAAAAGGGTGTCAGACTCTCCAAAAATGACCTAGTAAGGGAAAGAGATTCTTTCTCTACAGAATGCATATTTCCCCCAAAAGAGAGAGTTTTGCAGGGTCATTTCAAAATAGGTCAAAGAAATATATTTGGGTGCAAAGTATTTTGATTTCCTTCAGGGCCTGCTATCTGTCATGTGATGTGATACCAGAGTCAGGTAGAAATTGGTATCTTATTGCTACAAATATTCTATTTTATCAGTAATAAGATCTCTGTTTTAATGTTAATGCTGGTCAATTGTGTCTAAACTCCAAAGGGAGGAGGCTATAATGAGGTATGTCTGACCCCACTTGCTGTCATGGCCTGAACTAGTTTTTCAGATTTCTTTGGGATCCCTTTGGCTAAGAGAGGGATCCCTTCGGTTAGTTGAGGGGCTTAGAATTTTATTTTTGGTTTACAGTATCTACACTTTCAATCACTGAATTGTACAACCCAGCAATGCCACCATATGATATAGTAGAGCCCCATTATATCATAATTGTTGGTTGATCCTCTGTGCCATTTAGCCTGTGTCCCATTTTGTCCTCTCCTATCCTTGGTGCCAAACACCTATTTCCTACATTTCCTTACCATCAGGGCATCCTATATCCAGTGCAGATGGCTTTGGTCTTTAATAGTGGCATCTTGATCTCCTAATAGAATCAGAGTTGTCAAGTTTGTTTTGTTTTGATTTCTCCCTTATTGTGTTTAACTCTGTTTGTTATGCTCTATTTTTCTATTGCTCCTGTGTCTCCTCCACTGGATCCTCTTTTCTTGTTCTCCCTTTTATTTTTTTCTTCGTTCTTTCTCTTTATAAATGCATTTATAATCATGGCTCTGGTGAATACCTCTGAGCACCTTTCCCACCAACCTCTATCACCAGCTGTAATCATTTTCATAAGCTCCTTTCTCTCTAACCATTTACTATATCCTGCCATGAGCTCACTTAGCCTAAAACAAACTTATCACCCTCTTTACCAAACCAGTTTGACACTACCTTTTAAATTTTAATGGCATGATTCAGCCTTAAAACTTCCAACTCATTTGTTATTCAACCTTCTGGTTCCCTTATCTCATCAATCATCAAGTCCTGTTGATCCTTCTTTTGTAATATATCTCATCCATTAATTCCTTTGTATTCCTGGGGCCTGAATATTTTCCAGGCCTCATTATATCTTGCTTGTAATAGTATAATAATCTTCTAACTAGTCTCCTGGCTTCCATGGTGCTTACCCCCTAGAGTCTCTCCGCATTTCACATCCACATCATCTGTTCCACTGAGGGTAGAGAGGAGGAATGTAACTATAATAAATTAAAGTTAAAATAAGTAGAAATAGAATAGTTTGAAATCAGAGAAGCAAGCTGTCATTGTTGGTTGAGATAATCAGGGAAAGCTTTAGGAAGTGGATGGAATTTAGAATTTATATAAATAAAGAGATCTGAGGAGGGCATTTAAGATTGGGGAAAACTGGGTGAACAGAAGCTTGGGATGGAAATGTAAGAAGTTTGGGGATACTTAGTAGGCCTGGCTGAACTGGAACATTATTGTAGGAAAAATGAGGTTGAAAATATAGTCTGGGCTCTGATTGTAGGGATCCTTGAATACCAGGCAAAGGAATTTAAAATGTATCATGTAGAAAATGGGTAGAGACATGATGAAATTGGCATTTCCGGAAGCTGAATCTGGCAGCTGTGTGTAGGGTAGATTAGTGGGAGGAGAGACTAGAGAGGGGGGGCCTGGTGAGGAGGTTGTAATAGGGTTCAGATGTGAGTTAATGATGGCTTTGAATAGAATGACAGAACAGAACTGATGAGATGGATGCAGATGTGCAAAGCATTATGGAAGGAAATTTGATAAGGTTTCCTTGAGAGGCTGAATTTGCAAGCAGTTGGGAGAGGAAATGGGAGGGTTGGACTCCGGATGACCAGGAGAATATACATCAAAATGTTCCCATCCATCAAGCTTCAGTGCTTCCTCCTCTAAGAGTACTTGTCCCAAAGGAGCACTGTGAGCAAGCCACTTTGTCTATAATAGATGCTCAAATAGCATTAAGGGAAAGCCCACTCCAGCTGGCATGACGTTGCATGCTCTGAATTCCTAGACACCTATTGACTCTACTTTTAGTAAGCGTTTAGCATACATGATTTCTACTAAACCAGTTTTTAATTTGAGGATGTTTTACCTCTACAGTGAGAGAGATCAGGAGAGTTTTGAGGGCGGAAACCACGCTTTATTCCTTAGATTCCCACCTATCTAGTCCAGTTTTAGACCCACATTAGTTGTTAAAAATATTTTCCTTGATTGTTTCCTTTCATCCTCTTTGGGGGCTTGGATCGATCATCTCACAGGTGTACTTTCCTGTCCATTATTATGCTGATGAGACTTACAGTTTAAACACGTTACCACACCTGAGCCTCAGGTACTTATAGAAACTTTCTGTGGCCTGTCTTCATAGTCTCTTTCCTTTTCCAGTGCAGTTCACTGAGTCTGATCACATATTTTATGTTTCAGTAGGTGCTTGTTAATTGTTGGTTTACTTTAAGATTCCTGGCTGTGGTATAAGCTCTGCTTTATAGCTAATGCAGCTTTAGTTCCATCTGCATATTTTAGCAATACTACACAAAGTGAATGTATTGGCACAAATGACAGACTTTGTTGGTTTAATTTTGTAAACTGTTTAAAATTTGGTTCATTTCTTTTCATTTGCAAAGTATTTTTATTCAAGTGTATTATATAGCTATTCATCTCAGAAGAAATTTGCTATTGCCTGAAAAATACAGTTTGCTTTATGATCCTAATATTATAAAGGATCAGAGAAAAGAATATCTCTACAAACAAAATATTTATTTGATCTCGAGACTCTTCTCAAATACATTTTATTCATGCACCGATCAGAATTTCTACAAACGTATGACTACATGTTACCTTAAACTGGTAAGATTTAATGTATTTGACAGTAATTCCCATTAAAGGAAACTGTTGCAGGACTCTTTCTCCTATGCCTATATTAGAGCCCTGAATCCCAATGCCAGATCTGCCCTTTAATTTCTTTGAGAACTTAGGCAAGGCACTTGGCATTCCTGGGTCTCTTTCTCCCATCTGTAAAGCAAGAGTATTGAACTAGATCACCCTCTATGCTAGCATTAATTTTGGTTTCGAGTTAGCTAAAAAAAAAGAAAAACAAAAAACAAAAAACTTTCCTTTTTTTTTTTTTTTAAAAAAAAGCATATACCATGGAAATTTTAGGAGCTAAGGACAGATTGTGCTCCAGCATACACAGGCCTCATAGAAATTGGAATGGGGGACAGGAAAGCCATCAGGATTGGAGGTTATTTTGTCTCAGGATCTGGCTAACTACAAAGCTCTCTCTCTCTCTCCCTCCTTTTCCCCACATATTTGCAATATTCTCATTCTACTGCTGACTTCCTTGTATCTTCAGCTTACATATGGCCCACAAAAGTTCTATCCTCAAGTCCCCCACCTCCTTCTATCTCAGCCGCTACAATTATCAGGCTCATCCTCTCAATGTTCAATTATAAAATTCAAGAGAGAAAATGATTGACTCAACTCATTTTTTTAAAGCCAGATCTTGTAAAACATAGATTGGCTGGTCAGGCTATAGAATGAATGCATTTGTATGAATTGTTCACAGTGGTCCAATTAGTTGTGGCCAGTGGAGGTGGGAGGTTGATTCATTTGGAACTGAAATGAGAGTTAAGGATTGCAAAAGTTATATTCTAGAAAAGTACTTAGATAAACAGGTACTCTGAATTGCACCTAATACATCTTCCATCACTGAAATTCTGTTAATCAAAAAGTATTATTTCTTATTGAATAACAAAAGAGATGGTTCTCTAATAGTTAGGATTTCAGGAATTAGCCAGCAAGTAGGAGAGATTTTAGTTTTGTTATTGTTAAAATATAAATTCCAATGTAAAATTAAGATATGCTTTAGGCTGTTTTTATCTTTAGAATGTGTGAGTTTTAGCTTCCTTTTTGAAAAAGTGAGCATTGGATTCCTAGAGCCAACTTGTTTTAGAAAAGAACAGAACTATGGGGCACAGAGAAAAAGCTTCATCTAAAGTAAGGCCCATTTTTACATCTTACCTTAAAAATCTAGGCAAGGATCTCAATAATGGATCTCACTCTTCATATGTCCAAAACTGAACTTTTGATTCTTACCTTTCCCTCATCTACTCCTTGTCACTTCTTTTCTTTCCCCACTGAATGGCAATTCCATTCATTTTGTTGGAGACACAAAACCTGGGTTATTTTTTACTTCTCTATTTCTCCCATATCCCATATCCAATTCATCATCCAGTTCTTGAAAATATATTCCAAATTTTATCATCTTTGCCATTGCTACCTTGCTAGTCAAAGCTATCATCATCTTTTACTGGGACTATTGCAATAGTCTGTGTGATCACTTGCTTTGGGCCACATAATGAAATAAATAGGTTTTCAGGGGGTGGCTTGAATAGGAAAAGGGAACTCTTTTAGAGAGTCACATAACATATGGGTCTGGTCCCATTTCTTCTATTAACTTAACTAGCTATGCAAACTGGGGTAAGTCACTTCACCTTTCTGGAACATGAAGTGGTTTCTATAATGAATCTCTTTCTCTCTCAGTATTCCACACCATACTTGCCCTCATCACCTTGCTTCTGAATCCCCTGCTGTGCTTTCTACTGACCATCTGGAGGGACCCTCTCTTCACAGCATCCAGTGCTCCAGGCTGGTGACTGTGGGAAAGGGAGTTCTACTATTTGTGATGCTCACTGTGTTCCAGGCATTGTACCAGGTGCTTTATGCACGTTATCTAATTTGAACTTCTCCATAACTGTATGAAGCAGGTATTATTTTATTCCTGTTTTGGAGATGAATAAATTAAGCTCTAGATGCATTAAACAGCTTACTCAAGTTGTAAAGCTAATAAGAAGTGGATCAGCCTTTTCCAGGCTGTTTGTAAAAGGAATATCATTCTGTTTTCTAGAACTTGGAGCTTGGAGGGAAGTTTTGACTATAAAGGTCAAGAGTGGAGATGAGGAAAATTTCAAGTGCTGATGTTGTTCCCATTCAGATTGAGAAGCCAAGCAAACTGGAAATCCTCATCTGTTTCTGAAGATTCCTACAGAAGTCTTTCCCTGACTCCTCTACCACCAAAACAGGAAGCAAGGCAGGGAGACAGAAAGAATGGGATACGAAATGGGATATGAAATAGGATAGGGAATGGTTCAGTTTTTCTGTACCAAATCCCCTATGGGACACTCTTTTTGTATAGAAATGAACTAATGTGCACTAAGTTGGTGGAAATGGGATAAGAGGTCCTTAATCTCATAAATTTCCAAACACATTCTGGAAACATATTGCTTTCCACACTAATTACTATAATAGAAGGGGAATCTTAAGTTCCAAATTGAAACAGTGGAAGAACCATTTGGGGACAAACATATAAAGTACTTCAGGCCGACTCCTTCTCTTCACTCCACATAGGTAGCTATTCACTCTGCTTTCTGCAAGCCTTTTCATGCTCTCTGACGTTTGGCTTAATCTGATACCAGAGAATAGGTGGCTATTTTGTCATCATAAAAGTAGAAACATTGAATTTGAAGAGAATTTAAAGTTCATGTAGCCCACACCTTTGATTTTTCCTGAGAGGAAACAGACTACATGGGTTAAGTGACTTGCCTAAGGTTACTCAGCTAATAATTAGATACAGCTGATTTAAAGACCCAACCTCCCCACTTTTTCTTTTCTTTTTTCTTTCTTTTTTTGGTGATTGTTTGTAACAAAAATGTTTGCTTTCACAGAGCGTAATCTGTTGGGGCCTGACCTAGTGGTCCAATCTGAGGCCTGTATGATTTGAACATTTGCTATACACTAGAGCTCAAAGAAAGCCTTTACCAACTTTTGTTGCCTGGATTTCTTTCCCTCAAAAGTTGATGAGAATCCATATAACTGATGAATTTCTTTGCAGTCTGTTTATGGATGTGTGATTAAATCCCAGGTTTCTCATGGATGCATCTGAGCTTGCCCATGCTTTAAGGACTCATTGATCCCTGCATTTATTCTACTGCCCAATACATGCAGATATGGAAATTGCCCTAGCATCTTGTATGCATCCTTCCATGTTATTTTTGTTATATGATGAAATTTTCTAAATGTGTTTCCTACATTCAGGGATGCCTGCACAATTTAGGGGCACTCAAAAGAAGAATGAGAGAATGGACTTAGAATTATGTGTAATACATATTTTAATTGTGCTCATATATTTAGAGGCCTTCCCCATTTCAATTGGGCAAATACTTGAAAAAGTTTCTCTGGAAAAAATATATGTTAAAACTTAGTTTATCTATCTACATTTATTTTCATTCTCCCCAAAACTAATCAACTGGAATTTAAAATAAACCATAAATCTAAGAGAGAATGTAGCGGAGAAGGAAGGAGAGAGAAAGAAGGGGGTATTTATTGAGAGATTGATTGATTTTTATTGTGATTTATCTGAGGTCACCAAAAAGGCATCTAGGTTTCTCATTTTCTCTGCTTTTAAACTGGACAAGTCTACCCACTTAATTCTTCCAAATACAAGAAAGAAAACTAAACAGAATCTCTTATTGAAAAGTTGGGCTTCTGGACCAAGACATGAAAATATTTTAAATGGTCCATCTGGATTGTAATCTCTAGATAGGTAGACAGTGTTCCTTTGAGTTGTGCATGGTGGCAGGGCACATTGGCTCACACCTGTAATCCCAGCACTTTGGAAGGCCAAGGTGGGAGGATTGCTTGAGGCCAGCAGTTTGAGACCAGCCTGGACAACATAGTAAAACACAATCTCTACAAAAAATAAAAAGTAATAAGCTGTGCATGGGAGCATGTGCCTGTGGTCTCAGCTACTCAAGAAGCTGAGGCCAGAGGGTTACAGTGAGCCATCATCATGCCACTGCACTCCAACTTGGGCAAC
This sequence comes from Theropithecus gelada, assembly GCF_003255815.1. NCBI lineage: Eukaryota > Metazoa > Chordata > Mammalia > Primates > Cercopithecidae > Theropithecus > Theropithecus gelada. The sequence continues at coordinate 103,047,075 of NC_037689.1, forward strand.
AAAACGAGACCCTGTCTCAAAATAACAATAATAATAATAATAATAATTGCATGTGATCAAAATAACTCATTACTTAAATCGCTAATCTGTTTTAGAAAGTATATCAACAAATTACTGTGTTTTTTTCTCATTCACTTGAATTTAAAATTGGATTTTTGGTAACAAGATACGAGGCAAATGGGTACAACAACTGTACAGTACAAATTGCTCCAGGTGATGGTGCCATAGCAAAATTATTATAGGCGGATTCAAGATGCAAAAATTATTTCTTTGACAGCAAGCAGAAAGACAAATTACTCAGAGGCTGTGTACATGTGCTTCTATAATTGCTCATAAATTATTATGGTTCAAGTTAAAATTCAACGAGTTTGCCTAGACCACATGGTTTTATTTGAAATAAGAAAGTGGCAAATTGTTAGGAATTGGGAAATACAATCTGCATTATAAAATCATTACTAACACTGGAACATGGTAATTTTGTGTGCAACTTTTTCATTTGCTATCCCCTATTTGTCAAAATCTTCATTTTGTAACAGTTTTTAAGATTATGGAGCTTGCAACAGAAAAATCTGCCACTCGAATCTCACTAAAATATTATTTGCCATAAATTAGAGTTCATTATAAGGTGGGTATAACTTGGACCCTCTCTGAGGGGATTTAGTTACTGGATGGCATAAGATACCTTTCCTCATGATGTGGTTTTACTGACTCTGGTCCTAAAAGCTGTTTTATGGGAGACTTCAGGGGACTTACCTCTTCATAGCTTTTTGAACTAAGTTTAATGATTTGAATACATTTTCTTAGCCCAGGAATAGACGTCTAGTTTTTCAACCCAGCCTATGTCCACTCACCATTGTTAGATGACACTGTAATTCCAGAGTTACATAATAATATAAACTTGTTGTCATACTTATGCTACAATGGCAAGAGCATTTGTTATGGAGTCAAACATGGAGTTGTAACTTACTGTATGACATAAGTGGTTGCATAACTCCTCTAGGCCTCAGTTGCCTATATAATTTGGAATACCATGAACCCTCTGTCTACCATCCATGACTGCTGTGAGGAAGAAAACAAAAAGCCATGGGAAAATGCTTTGTAAATAAAGCCCTGTATAAATGGAAGGTATTAATTTTTTACTGAACTGAAAATCAATTGCTTTACAATATTATTCAGAGTATATGTGGTGAGGGAAAATTTTGGGATTTAAAAAGCACTCAAATCAGGCACAGTATTCCAGGGCATGTTATATATAGTGGCCACAATAATCTAAAGAGAAAATAAACACAACTTTCCTTAAGCATTTATTTCTGAGTTTCAAATAATGTTAGAACAAAGATGTTTCATCATTTCATGTAACTGAATTATTATATATTTTTAAAATACTTAATAAGAGAAATATAATGAGTGCTTTTTTTATAAGCAGTATATACATACACACACACTTACATACACATACTTAAGAAAACATGGACACTGTGTAACACCGTGTATGGAGGGTGTGTTAGTCCATTTGGGCTTTTATAACAAAAATATAGACTAAGTGCCCTGCAAACAGCAAAGATTAATTTCTCATAGTTCTAGAGGCTGAGAAGTAAGATAAAGGCACCAGCAGATTTGGTGTCTGGTGAGGGTCTATTCCTCCGATTCCTCGTAGACAGAGACTTCTAGTTGTGTCCTCATGTGGTAGAAGGAACTCTTTAGCTCTCTTTGGTCTCTTTCATAAGGGCATTAATCACAATCATGAGGGCTCTGCTCTCATAACCTAATCACCTCCCCAAAGGCTGCACCTCGTAATCCCATCATGTTGGGGGTTGCAATTTTAAAATATGAATTTTGGAGAGACACAGACATTCAAACCATAGCAGAGGGACAGTTAAGCAATTGTCTTGGGGTCCCTTTAACTTCTAGATCAGTTATTGCAAAACTATGACCCAGGGGCTAAATCTGGCCCACCAGCTGTTTTGTAGTTTTACTGGAACACAGTCATGCTCATTTGTTTATATACTGTCTATGGCTGCTTTCTCACTACCATGGTAGGGGCGGATCACGAGGTCAGGAGATCGAGACCATCCTGGCTAACACAGTGAAACCCCATCTCTACTAAAAATACAAAAACTTAGCCGGGCGAGGTGGCAGGCGCCTGTAGTCCCAGCTACTCAGGAGGCTGAGGCAGGAGAATGGCGTGAACCCGGGAGGCGGAGCTTGCAGTGAGCTGAGATCCAGCCACTGCACTCCAGCCTGGGTGACAGAGCGAGACTCCGTCTCAAAAAAAAAAAAAAAAAAAAAAAAAAAAAGAATTGAGTATTTATGACACACTTTGGCCAAAAAAGCTGAAAATATTTACCACGAGGCCCTTTACAGAAAAAGTTTGCTGACTCCCATTCTATGCTTTGCAGAAAAGGCTGCTCAAAAAGCCTCCCTCGCTTTTACCATTTCAAATGAAATACACATTTCTCCCTTGATGTGCACCAGGTTTTTAGGTACTTATTTTGCCAAAAGAAAGAATACAAAAGGGTCAACTGACATGACTCCTGGTTTTGCTTTTGGTTTCTTCCATTTGTCTTCTCAGCTTTCCCCATAATCAATAAGAATAGTAGATAATCTTCACCAAATGGGATTTTCTTGAAAGTTTGGAAGGATTTTATTTTTCATACAAGTATTTTGGAAAGGTGAACTGTATTTTCTAGAACCTTTGATATCTCTGCTAATATGTTATGCATATTTTACATTGAGTTAGCAGAATCTGCAAGTATGATACCGCAGCAAATGCATTCTGTGCTTTTTACCTTGGTTTCTGGAAGCTCCTATCATTTCTGTATCTCTAGCTCTTGTGAGTGTATGGCTGAAAGACACCCTATTCCTAAGAAGATGGTCATTTCAGGCTCAAAAAAGAGAGTAGCTACTTATAGTTAGGCTTGGCCCTAAGTAGGAAGAGACTGGTCCAAGGTCCTTTCCTATGTAAACTTGTCTGTCGTGTCACTGAACTTTATCTAAAGACCTGCCATTTGATTACACCCCCTCCACTCCACCTGAATACTACAGAGGAGAGTTAAGAGAACTCTTCCAAAGGTTCTCTTTGTAGAGTAGCAATACTCTCTACAAGGTATCTGAGCAGCTGATGAATTAGACATTTATTATAATGAGTTGAAGACATTCATGTGTTCTTGTCAACAGTTAAAGGTAGGGAACAATAACCTAAAATGATTTCAATTGCCTGTGGAAAGCAAACAAACAAACAAACAGAAATCTTGTATTATCTTGGAATTCACTGACTCTGAGCTGACAACAGATTGCCCAGTAATCAGGCTGTGTCTCACAAGCAGTGATTTGATTGAGTTCTCATATCCTTCTTTGAATGAGACAGGTTGGTAAGATGGAAATTGGCCTGAGCTGATCCCAAAACTTCCCAGATTGAATTATGATTAAATGTGTTGAGAGTGACCAACGTGTTGAGGGTGACCAATCCGTTGAAGTTTGCCCAAGACTGTCTGGATTTAAAACTGAAAGTCCTGCATTCTGGGAAACCCTTCAGTCTCAAGGAAACTGGAACAAGTTGGTCACCACAGGTGGACTATGAGATAAAATAATAGCTCAACCTTGATATTGTGCAAAGAAATGTGAGTAAGATACGTGAAATACCAGTTAGTGACAGAAGTGAGAAATGCTAATAAGCAAAAGTTACAGGGCAAGAACAAGAGCTCTCTTAAGTTATTGCAATGGTTAGCATACTTCAGGGGCTCCTGACTTAACCATATCCTCCTTTATGTACTTTCAATTCATGCTCTATATCTGCTATGGATTGACTTTATAGTATAGTGCTTAAAACCTCAGCCTTGGGAATCAGACAGTGTGGGTTTAAATCCTGGCTCTACCACTGATAAGCTGAGTGACTTTGAACGGATTATATACACTCTCTGTGCCTTAATTTCACCATCTGTAAATAAGGTTACTAACAATAGTAGCTGCCTTGTGAGGCTTAGGGAGAGATTAAACATGTCATTTTAAATCATTTTGAACAGTTTCTGGAACATAGTATGTGCTTAGTGTTAGCTACTATTAAAATATTTAAATCCTGTTTTATTCTACTTTGCATATATCACTATCGTGTAGGTGTCTCATAGACACCTCCAGCTCAGTGTATCTAAACCTGAATTCTTCATCCTTGTCCCCAAACTGCTCCTTCTCCTGTGTTGGCAATTTCAGTGAAGGAAGGAAGTTACCTTAGATTATTCTGGAAGGAAGGAAGTTACCTTAGATTATTCTGGAAGGAAGGAAATTACCTTAGATTATTCTCCAAACTTTAGATTATTCTTGATTCTTTTCTTTCCTTCACCCTCTACATACAGGCAATGATCCTTTATACTCCCCACTGACCATTCATTTATTCTTTATTGTATATTCTTCCTTTTATTATAAAACATTTGAGTGCCACCCACTGTTCCATAAAAATTTGGGAGCTTAATAGTGTTGCCACTGAAGCAGTATCTTAAAAGCCATGAACCCTTTCCATAGTTCTCCACATGCAATCTCATACAACTCTAATCTACCTTCACATTGCTTATATTCCTATCTACTCTGCTGTTCTCTTTGCTACTTCCTTGGTTCACCTTCACTTTTTTATCTCAACTATAGTGACAATTTCATAAATGATCTCTGTGCTTCTAGTCTTGACCTCTTCCAGTCTTTGTTTCACGCTACTACCAGAATGATCTTTGTAAAAAGCTAATCATTACAGATCCTTCAATGGCTCCACATGGCTTTCAGAATAATTGCCAAACTTCTTGACTTAACAATACAAGGCCTTTAAATGATCTGTCTCTTATTTACTTCGCTGGTATCTTCTAACATTTACCCATATGCCCCAGCCATATGGAACCACATGTAATTTCCTGAACATGTCACATTGTTTCTGGTCTTCATGACCTCACATGTACAGTTTCCTTTGCTTGGGATGTCCTGTCCTCTGTATTCATCTAGCTATTGGCTCCTCATTTTTCAAAATTTAGTTCAAGGGCCACTTCCTCTGCAGATCCCTCTTTGATCTTCCAATCTGGCTCAGTAGCTCCCAAGACACCTCATTCTTTCTTTTGTGGTATCATATTGAAGATACCTCTGGTATGCTTAATGGTTAAAAGCATAGCCTTGGAAACAGTGTCCTTGGATTTGAATATTGGCTCTCACACTTACCAGTAAAGTGGCCTTGGATAGGTTACTTAATCCTCAGTGTCCTTGTATATTATATGGAGAAATCATATTGATAAAACCTACTTGCAGGGATTAGATAAGTTAATACATGTAAAGTCCTTAGAATAGTGCCTGGCACATGTTAAGCCCATTGTATTATCTATTAATATCATCACCACAAATACTTATTTAATAATCCCACTAGAATGTAAGCTTCCTGAGACAAAGGCCTATATATTATTTGACAGTGTAGCCCCAGGCTCTATTCTAGTGCCTGAAATATAGGTGCTGAATAAATGTGTGTTGAAAAATGAAGGAATAAATAAATAAACTAAAGAAATGGAGACCTGAAATGTCTTCCCCCACCAAAAGCAGTTAACATCCCAACCCACCAAGCCCCACTTAGCTTCATATACCTGGAAGAGGGAGAGACTAATGACTTTAGCTTGTCCTTATTTTTGCATTTGCAATATCTACTGTGCTATTTGGAGGAAAGTATGCAGGCTTGGCTCCATTTTCAAATGCCAGAAGTTTTTGCCTTCACCATCACTTTAAACCTTGTGAAAATAATCAAAAGATGATACTGTCCCCTATTGCAAAAGTGAAATTCTAGCAAATCACAAAAGAATAAACGATGAAAAGTCTTCTTAATCATGGAGCTAATTGTGCTCCATCCTGCTCATTCTAGGCACTTGGAGAGATGATTTCAAGAATTGGCCAAATTCCAGATGAATCAGAAAGCACATGAACTAAGATGAGTGACAGCACAGTAAGAAGAACATCTCTGCTTAACATAAATGGAGACAAATTGACCTAGACTTGAGACTGTAAAGTTACACGAGAGAAGTCTTTTTGACTGTGTTTTTAAAGTGGAGTGGGGAAAAGCCATCTATTTGTTTGGCAACTCTTCTGTAATAAAGACTTAATTCAAACTAACTGCAAGACCATTTTTTAATAATGCCGCCAAATGTTATCAGTCTTATTATAAGTTATTACATTACTTTCATCTATTTCCCTTTGCCATTCGTTACTACTCTGTGGGATTTGATCTTGCCTTTCTTCAACCAGATAGGCAAGCTGGGCTTAGTGGTCCAACTTCTCAAACCTCTTATCTGAACCTACAATCAAGGAGTCCCCAGATAATCAACTGAAGCAGTGAGATAGCAGTTTGAACTCTGATATTCAGATATAATGAAATAGGGAAAGGGTTGGCCCAACACTCTGTGATGAAGAGATAGGAATGTTTATCATTTTGTGACCAACAATTTTCTGGCCCTGCCAAAGGAATTTCTGCCTAAGGAATGATTTCTTAACTCTATGAGTCAGCTATATGGACTGAGATGAGATTTTCAGGAGACATTTTTACCTTTATTTGGTCAGTTTTGTTTTTCCTTCTTCAGACCTGTTTATCATGAACTTGTTCCATTTGCAAAACCACTTTTGCATTGTAGCTAATGATGGCAAAGCACTAGGTCGATTTGGTTGACTCAGTCTACTAGTGAGTCACTTAAACAGGAGATGACTCCTGCCACCCCCCAAAAAGGCAGTTCTTTGAAAACAGCTTTGGAAGGACTACAAAACTGAGAGAGCATGGCAATGCTTCCTCCCCTCCACCACCACGCCACATACCCACATCAATGTGGCTTCACTTGCAGTGGAAGTAGCACAGCTTCATTGCAAAACTGTAAAGTTGGGGAAGTGTGTCTTCAGGAGAGCCAGGGAAAGAACATGGACTTTGGAGTCAGAGATACCCTGTTTTGCCATTTTATTATGGTTGTTGTTATTAGTTGCACGATTAGTATTTACAGAGTATTTATAGGCACCAAGATCTAAGTTAAAGTCTTTTATGTAATTTGCATTTCATTCTCTAATGACCCATGAGAAAGGCACTATTATAATTCCCCTTGTATAGATGGGGAACCTGAGGCATAGAGAGGTTATCCTAATTGTCCAAAGTTGTACAGCCAAGTCAATGGCAGATCCTGAATTCAAACATAGGTATGCCTGATTCTCAACATTTTTCTTCTGCTGCTTCTCTAACAAATATATGAACTTAATGAAGTAATTTAATCCTGAGTTTAACAACCATTATATCAGAGATAGGCTGCAGCAATGTCAACACATTGATCCATCAGCCCTTGGGATGGCCAGACAGGCCTGGGATGATCAGCCACATTGGTCTGCTAGAAGTCTTGTCATTTTATCCCAATGAGGCAATACATTTTATCATTTTATATGTGTACAATTACATGAAAAATTTGGGCAGCAAAATTTAACTTCTGTCAGCTTCAGTGTTTTCCTCTAAATGTGGGGCTATTCCTATGTTTTGCTAAGGTTTTGGTGAGGATTAAATGGGTCATTGTTTTAGCCAGTGTTCTCCAGAGAAATAGAACCATAGGAGGGGGTTGTGTGTGTGTGTGTGTGTGCACATATAAAGAGAGAGGGGGGAGGAAGAGAGGGAGAGAGAGAGAGAGAGACAGACAGACAGAGACAGAGAGACAGAGATTGATTAAAAGTGTTGGCTTGTAAGATTATGGAGACTGACAAGCCCTAAAATCTGCAGTCAACCAGCTGGATACCCTGGAGAGCCAGGGGTGTAAGTTTCAGTCTGAATGTCAGCAGTCTTGAGACAGAGGAAGAGCCAATGTTTCAGTTCAATCTGAAGGCCGGAAAAAAAAAAATTGTTCCAGCCCTAAAGCAATCAGACAAAAGTAATTCTCTCTTACTCTGACTTTTTTTTTTTCTATTCAGGCCTTTAATGGATTGTATGAGGCTCACCCACAATGGGGAGGTCAATCTGCTGTACTCAGTCCACTGATTCAGATGGTAATCTCATCCAGACACACCCTCATAGACACACCAGGATAATGTTTGGCCAAATAGCTGGATACCCCATGGCCCTGTCAAGTTGACACATGATATTAACCATCACAGTCAACTAACATGATGTTTGATATGTGGTAAGGACTTAACAAAAGATCCCTTCCATCAGGTCCCCTACTTTGATGTTTATAACAACTCTACACTGGAAGCAGAGCTACTCTCTATTTTACAGATAAGAAACTCATATTATACCCCGATATCTTCAAATCTTCTGTCCTTTTAACTACACCATATAACCCTCATGCCACTTTTTGTCGAATGATGTTGTTTAATATGGACCAGAGAGTCCCTATGGGCCAAATACCCTTCTGCTTTTTCCTTCTTTCAGCTCTACCCAAGTAAAATTTACTATCCAGAGTACAATTTATTCAGCAGGTTTGTGCTGGGTGATGATAGTGGATATTGGCTTAATTTGATAAAATAATCTATGCTAATATATAATAATAATATCTCTGCTAGGAGTTTTGTCATCTCTAGAGTATAAGACACTCTAATTCAGTGAAAAAGAAAACAACCATGATTCCTGAAGTCTCTAAAAGGTGGCACAAAGGAAGTAAAGCACTTTTGGTTGGGAACCTTTCAGTTTTTTTTTTTTGTTTTTTTTTGTTTTTTTTGAGATAGAGTGTGACTCTTTCACCCAGACTGGAGTGCAGTGGTGCGATCTTGGCTCACTGCAACCTCTACTTCTTGGCTCACTGCAACCTCCACTTCCCAGTTTCAAGCTATTCTCATGCCTCAGCCTCCCAAGTAGCTGGGATTACAGGTGTGCACCACCACACCTGGCTAAGTTTTGTATTTTTAGTACAGATGATGTTTCACCATGTTGGTCAGGCTGGTCTTGAACTTGTGACCTCAGGTGATCTGCCTGCCTCGGCCTCCCAAACTGCTGGGATTACAGGCGTGAGCCATCACTCCCAGGCCCAGATTCTTTCAAACTGATTTAGACTTTATGAATGGTAGGGATTTGGTGGAGTGGGTGGGGAGGTAGGTTCTGCTTGTTCCTCTTATAAATTGAGTTGGTCCTAGGTAGTCAGGAAGAACAGGCTTTTTATGCTGTAGCTTTGAAAGCCAATGGACATCAGCAAGGTGTCCATCTCAGGTCCCTTCTCCTAGCCATCTGATAATATTACAATCAATGTCATGAAGGATCAAAAGCAAATAGCCACAATTTCTAACTTGTTATAAAAAGCTTCCATGAAGCTTGATAATAATGACCCCTCTAAAAAGATGTAAAACAAAGGGAGAGAGTCTTTGGAATCCTTTGTATTTGTCAGCTAAAAAACAGTATGCAAATATCATGATAATAGGAAAAAATTACAAATGAGCATATGAAATATTTATAATGTCTTAAGATGAGATTATCAGAATAGTTAAATTATGATTGCCAGTATGAACTGAATTATCACTTCTGATATTAGACATTATTTCCAATAATACAGATAATCATTCCTTATATTAAACATTTCAAATGTTATAAATTATATTACTGATAAAAATAATCACTGCTAAAGTTATAAATCAAATTGTATTTACTATTACTATTATTGACTATAACTGATACACTAGTGCTAACTAGATGTTAGATACTGTTTGTTCTAAGTACCTGACACGTATTCATTATTAAATACAATGACCCCATGAAGTAGTCACAAGTGTTATTTGTTTTGCTGACATGGAAACTGAAGCACAGAAATGTTAGTATGACTTCCCCAAGAAAACTTAGCTAAGCCATCACAGGAGTAGTAAGTGGACCTAGTTCCAGCGCCCAAGCCCTTAACCCCATGCTATACTGCCTGTCAAGAAATTTCTTTTCTAGACTTTTCTAGTATCTCACTCCATTTAAGAATCTGTAGAATTAGGCAAAGAGTAGTGTAAAAAGTTCAAGAAGAACTAGACTTCATGAGGATTTTGATGAAGCCCTGCTTCTTTCATTTTTAATTTTTGAAGTAGAATTCAGAAAAGTTTAGACACTGGTCAGAAGTCACACAACATTAGTCAAGGCACAGCCAGAGATTGGAGCCTGTGCCTGGGGTCCCCCAATTATGAAGGTAACAGGCAGTGGTAAAGGGAGGCAGACTTCCCCTGGAGATGTTCAGCTCATATTCCTTCACGGAGTTGTTGAGCCAGCAAACTGAGAGAAAAGATACAATAGAATTTTAAAAGAAAGTTCAGTTTGGGGAGGAGTCTAAGACCCTCTATGAGGTCTCACCTCTGCTAATAAAAGAATTCCAAATCTTTTGAGAATTCATCATTTTGGTCTCAAAATTCAAAGAAAATTGCCCCATTTGATCCTGAGAATTGTGGTATCTATGGAGGCAGACAACATTTCGAGTAGGTATCCCCACAGTGTCTCTACAGAACCTGTGTCAGAGACCTCTGGGGCCTATGGTAGGAGAAGGTTCCCAGGATGTGAATGCAGAAGAGCCATGTGTCACTGAAGGTGGTCACACATAGAGAGAACAGGACTGTGGAAATCAGGAAGAAGGTGGGGTATGCAGTAGGTGACAGAAACAACAGGTTTCTCCATTCAAGGCCAGCTTGCTTCCTTTGGCTCTCAACTCTACATCCCCCTGTAGCATAGAGAGTAAGGCTAGGTTTGTATTCTGAAGGGCAGTCTTTTCCCCCCGTCCTGTATTTTGGAGGTCTATGGAGGAAGTTGATCTACCCTCCATCATGTGGAACGTGGCATACCTGGGAACATTGATTTTAATATCCCCATTTGTTCCTGTCCAGGCTTCAAGCCTGCTAAACTCAGTATGAACTAAAATAGTCAAAAACTCGGCATGTTGTGGGTGGGTGTGGGGGTGGGGTGGGGGGATGGACAGACCTTATTAAGCACACTCCAATTAATCTCTACCTCAACTCACCTGGCCTGCTTATCTGCTTATGTCAGCCCAGAACATATACACCCAGAAGAGTGGAGACTAGTGCTGGGGGAACAGGGAGTGCCCTTCCATGTCCACCTCTACCACTGGCAGTTCACGCATCAGGAAATCTTTCCAGAGGATTCACGATGTGACAGTGTCAAATCATAGATTCCTCTAAATCCAACCCCTTCTCTGGCTCTAGATGGAGTGAGAAAACAATCAGCTATGCTTGGCGAGTCTTGGTTGTATATTTGGAGGAAACTCAATGGTCAAAATGCCCCCATGACATGTGTCAAAGGTATGAGGGCAAAGGGTTTGAACAGAGCAAAGGCAGCAGGGGCAAGAGGCTGAGAACATTACCTTATGGACAAAACAAATCATCTTCCTGAATGGATGAGGAGAGTAACTGATATGTGGGGCCCCCTCAGGGGCTTGATAACCTGTGGAGGAGAAAGGAAAGGAGGTTGGGGATTAAGAAGTTATATTAGTTTTCTATTACTGCCATAACAGATTATCACAAATTTAGAAGCTTTAAATAATACCCACTTATTAGCTTACAGTTTTTTAATATATAAGAAATCTAGGAGGGCTCACCTGATTTCTCTGTTTAGGGTTTCAAAAGTCAAGTGTCAGCTAGGCTGAGCTCTTACGTAGGGCTTCTGGGGAAGACTCCACTACCAAGCTCGTTGAAGTTGTTGGTAGAATTGCTAAGATTCTTGTCTTCTTGTTGGCTGTTAGCCAGGAGCTATGCTGTATTCCTAGTTGAGGTTGCTGGCATTGCTTCTCAAGTATCCCCCTCCATCTTCAAAGTTAGCAATTGTACCTAGAGTCCCTTTTGTACCTTAGATTTTTTCTGACTTCCCTCTCTTCTGCAACTCGAGAAAGCTTTCTACTTTTCAGTGCCCATGTGATTAGGTCAGGCCCACCTGAATAATCTTCCTATTTTGTGGTCAACTGGGCCATATAACATAACATTACCACAAAAGTAATATCCTGTTCACAGGTTCTGGAGATGAGAATGGAGGCATTTGGGGGATTATTTTAGAATTTCTGCTACAAGAGTGTTTATGGAGCTGGAGGGCAGGGACTTAGTATTTCACTAGGAACACCAAGCTCCAAAGAGTCACCCCATATTCTTAGCCAAATCATGATCTAGGACCTTACACTTTGGTTGGGGAGACAGGCATAGGGATAAGATGATGGGCATACCCTGGTAATGGTAATCTCTTAATAATTTGTGGTCTAGGTGGTGATGTTGTTGGGTCCCAGAAACTGAACTACAATGACTAGGGGTGAGGACAGAAGGCCCTTAAGGTTCTGGGACTTAAGATTCTCCCATCCCCAAGTCTTCTAAAAACAGAGTGTGCAGAGCTGTCCTCCCCACCTGGCCAACTACATGGGAATATTACTGACCCCTCTGGAATTTCATGGTAAGACCTATGTGGTAGAGACATCTCTGAGGTCTCTCCAGGCTCACTCATGTCTCAGTCACATTAAACAACCTAGCAATATTATGAATAACAACTGCGGGTTTGCTCGTGGATGGTTCAGGACAGAGCCAGAAGCAAGGCGGAAGCCAACAGGAAAATGAGGTCTCTGATATCTAACTCTGGTTTTCTAGAGGGAGGAGAGTTTCCTTGGAGAAGAGAAAGAAAGTAGCCAGGCCTCTGTCACCTGGTGGGAGGAAGGGACACTGAGTCTGGAGCTCCTTGTAACAGTGTTGTTAACCCTGGCAGTCTGGGTTGTGTTACTGTCAAAGTTTCTGCAGGATGCCCATGCTCAATGATAGATAAATAATTAACTACAGGAGGCTGTGGTCTGGCCTAGGTAGTTGTGCCCTGGTAAACAATACCCCCTTGGTTTTACCTTCTAGAACTTTCTCACCCAGCCTTCTGCTAGTATATGGAACTGATGTTGAGGTGTTATACTTGGAGTTCTAACTGCTTCTTCTTGTATTTCTTTTTTTTTTTTTTTCTTTTTCTTGTTTGAGACAGAGTTTTGCTTTGTTGCCTGGTCTGGAGTGCTGTGGCATGATCTCAGCTCACTGCAACCTCTGCCGCCCAGGTTCATGCAATTTTCGTGTCTCCCTGAGTAGCTGAGATTACAGGCACCCACCACCAGGCCTGGCTAATTTTTGGTATTTTAGTGGAGACAGGGTTTCACCATGTTGCCCAGGCAGCTCTCGAATTCCTGAGCTCAGGCAATCCACCCGTATCGGCCTTCCAAAGTGCTAGGATTACGGGCATGAGCCACCGTGCCCAACCTCTAACTGCTTCTTCTTCTTCTTCTTTTTTTTTTTTTTAAATTATACTTTAAGTTCTAGGGTACATGTGCACAACGTGCAGGTTTGTTACATATGTATACATGTGCCATGTTGGTGTGCTGCACCGATTAACTTGTCATTTACATTAGGTATATCTCCTAATGCTATCGCTCTCCCCTCCCCACAATAGGACCTGGTGTGTGATATTCCCCTTCCTGTGTCCAAGTGATCTCATTGTTCAATTCCCACCTATGAGTGAGAATATCTGATATTTGGTTTTCTGTTCTTGCAATAGTTTGCTGGGAATGATGGTTTCCAGCTGCATCCATGTCCCTGCAAAGGACACGAACTCATCCTTTTTTATGGCTGCATAGTATTCCATGGTGTATATGTGCCACATTTTCTTAATCCAGTCTGTCACTGATGGACATTTGGGTTGATTCCAAGTCTTTGCTATTGTGAATAGTGCTGCAATAAACATACATGTGCATGTGTCTTTATAGCAGCATGACTTATAATTCTTTGGGTATATCCCCAATAATGGGATGGCTGGGTCAAATGGTATTTCTAGTTCTAGATTCTTAAGGAATCGCCACACTGTTTTCCACAATGGTTGAACTAGTTTACAGTCCCACCAAGAGTGTAAAAGTGTTCCTATTTCTCCACTTCCTCTCCAGCACCTGTTGTTTCCTGATTTTTTAATGATTGCCGTTCTAACTGGTGTGAGATGGTGTCTCATTGTGGTTTTGATTTGCATTTCTCTGATGGCGAGTGATGATGAGGATTTTTTCATGTGTCTGTTGGCTGTATGAATGTCTTCTTTTGAGAAGTGTCTGTTCATATCCTTTGCCCACTTTTTGATGGGGTTGTTTGTTATTTTCTTGTAAATTTGATTGAGTTCTTTATAGGTTATGGATATTAGCCCTTTGTCAGATGAGTAGATTGCAAAAATGTTATGCCATTCTGTAGGTTGCCTGTTCACTCTGATGGTAGTTTCTTTTGCTGTGCAGAGCTCTTTAGTTTAATGAGATCCCATTTGTCAATTTTGGCTTTTGTTGCCATTACTTTTGGTGTTTTAGACATGAAGTCCTTGCCCATGCCTATGTCTTGAATGGTATTACCTAGGTATTCTTCTAGGGTTTTTATGGTTTTAGGTCTAACATTTAAGTCTCTAATCCATCTTGAATTAATTTTCGTATAAGGAGTAAGGAAAGGATACAGTTTCAACTTTCTACTTATGGCTAGCCAATTTTCCCAGCACCATTTATTAAATAGGGAATCCTTTCTCCATTTCTTGTTTCTCTCAGGTTTGTCAAAGATCAGATGGCTGTAGATGTGTGGTATTATTTCTGAGGACTCTGTTCTGTTCCATTGGTCTATATCTCTGTTTTGGTACCAATACCATGCTGTTTTGGTGACTGTAGCCTTGTAGTATAGTTTGAAGTCAGGTAGCGTGATGCCTCCAGCTTTGTTCTTTTGACTTAGGATTGTCTTGGCAATGCAGGGTCTTTTTTGGTTCCATGTGAACTTTAAAGCAGTTTTTTCCAATTCTGTGAAGAAAGTCATTGGTAGCTTAATGGGGATGGCATTGAATCTATAAATTACCTTGGGCAGTATGGCCATTTTCATGATATTGATTCTTCCTATCCATGAGCATGGTATGTTCTTCCATTTGTTTGTGTCCTCTTTTATTTCACTAAGCAGTGGTTTATAGTTCTCCTTGAAGAGGTCTTTTACATCCCTTGTAAGTTGGATTCCTAGGTATTTTATTCTCTTTGAAGCAATTGTGAATGGAAGTTCATTCATGATTTGACTCTTTGTCTGTTACTGGTGTATAAGAAAACTTGTGATTTTTGCACATTGATTTTGTATCTTGAGACTTTGCTGAAGTTGCCTATCAGCTTAAGGAGATTTTGGGCTGAGACAATGGGGTTTTCTAAATACCTGATCATGTCATCTGCAAACAGGGACAATTTGACTTCTTCTTTTCCTAACTGTATACCCAGGGATACTGGTCTAAAATTCTCTTTTTTTGTTGTATCTCTGTCAGGCTTTGGTATCAGGATGATTTTACGAATCCTTGTAAAATGAGTTAGGGAGGATTCCCTCTTTTTCTATTGATTGGAATAGTTTCAGAAAGAATGGTACCAGTTCCTCCTTGTATCTCTGGTAGAATTCGGCTGTGAATCCGTCTGGTCCTGGACTTTTTTTGGTTGGTAGGCTATTAATTATTGCCTCAATTTTGGAGCCTGATATTGTTCTATTCAGGGATTCAACTTCTTCCTGGTTAAGTCTTGGGAGAGTGTAAGTGTCCAGGAAATTATCCATTTCTTCTAGGTTTTCTAGTTTATTTGCGTAGAGGTGTTTGTAGTATTCTCTGATGGTAGTTTGTTTTTCTGTGGGGTTGGTGGTGATATCCCCTTTATCATATTTTATTGCGTCTATTTGATTCTTCTCTCTCTTCTTCTTTATTAGTCTTGCCAGCGGTCTATCAATTTTATTGATCTTTTCAAAAAACCAACTCCTGGATTCATTGATTTTTTGGAGGGTTTTTTTGTGTCTCTATCTCCTTCAGTTCTGCTCTGATCTTAGTTATTTCTTGCCTTCTGCTAGTTTTTGAATGTGTTTGCTCTTGCTTCTCTAGTTCTTTCTTAAACAGACTTCCAACCAATCATTATTTTTTAGGTCTCACCTTTACTCTCCTACCACTTCTAGAGGGAACCGCTGCCTCTAATCCTTTCCTATGAGGAGCTGACAAATCTTCAAATCTCCACCCCTTTAACAAATCTCCCTTGTTCCTTCTCTCAGTTCCTCATTCACCTTCATTCATCATCATCATTCATCCTTTCATACCCTACTCCCTGCTTCCTCAGAGATGAAGATTCACTCCATTCTCTTGGCAATCTTCCAGGCCTTATCACTTGAGCTGGACCTTATCCAAGTATATATTGGACACATGCAGGCTGGAAGCCTTACCCCACTGTTTGATATTGAATATTGGCTTCATAAACAGACATAAACAACAGACTGTTGACATAACAGTTTTCCTTTGAGCAGGGAGGGCAGGGAGGGTGGATGAAGATTGGGAGAATGGTACCACAGCTGGAGAGAAAAGGGCTGTTGTCATCCATTTACTGAGTACAAGGAACAGTATCTTTCTTTACCCTTTTTCTTTTTTAAGTTTTGCTTACTCTTTTTACCTGGGCTAGTAGGAAGCTAAGAGTCATATTGAATTATTAAAAAAAGTTTTGAGGAACATTTATTGTGTACCAACACTATACAAGATGCTTTTGGCCTGAGCTGTTTCATCTGAGTCTGCTGCCAACATAAGGAGGGAGAAATTAATCCCCACCCTCACCCTGTACACCCTGGCTGAGTCCCGAACATTAGCAACTTCAACATCACCCACTGCTGGTGCCTTTGACTGTTTTATGCATGAGAAAGTAGGGAACTCTTCTTTTTCACTGATATAACAATAAGATTGCTATAACTTGAATAAAATATTAGTTATGTGTGGTAATTATTCCTATCAATACCCATGAAAGTAGTAGCGGTTAAGAGAAGGGAACCTGGACTTAAATTGGTTGTGGGACTTCAAGCAAGGCATTTAACCTCTGTCTCAGTTTGCTCAAATTAAATTGGGTATATTTGTAACATCTATCTCATAAGGTTGTTGTGAGGATTAAATGAGTCAATGAATGTAAAGCACTTAAATCAGTCCTTAATACACAGTGAGGAGTTAAGAAACTCTCCTATTATTATCATCATTACTATCATTATTACTACTATTTACCAGCTTCTAAATCACATAAACTTGACAAAAAGCCTGTAAGGTGTAAATTTCTCCCTAATTTACAAGAAACTCTTTCCTCACAGTAGCATTAATTGAAATTACAGTACTAACAAATGCAAATCTCATTCCTCACAGTAGCATTAATTGAAATTATAGTACTAACAAATACAAATAATAATAGAAATAACAGTGATTCTTCATAATCATGTCCATTTTACAGATGCAAGCCAAGATTATCAGGAGTGGTATTAATTATTATACTATCAATATAGTATGTTACTGATATTCTAAAATCATCTTAATTTAACAGGTAAGAGCAGATAACATAATTATTCTTATATTGGTATCCATTATTAGGATAGGTGCCAAAATAACATTAGCAGTAATAATAATAACATTAACCATGTAATATAATTTTGCCATTTCCCAGAGTGGAAGGCACCATACCAGCAGTACCAAGAATGGTAGTTACTATAGTTTTTTTCTTTTTAAATACTGTATTAAAATAATGCAAATAACTGCATTAACATTTTACCTCATTTATCCTGATTCTGACAAGATGAAAGGGAAATATCAGGATTCCTTTAACAGCATATAACTAACTTGTTATTAACTATATTTATTAGTAAGTTATTATTTAAAACTGTGCTGTACTTATTGTAATACTTGTAATGATTATGATATATATAATAATCATATATAATGGTATTGATTATAATGATTAATGATATAACCATTTAGTTATGAGCTGAATTATAATAATTGATGCTCTAAAGGTGAAATTATTAAATAGTATAATAATAATAATGTAAACACAAATAATAATGGGTGCAGAGTAATTATACTCAGTTAACAAAAAGTAAAGCATAATAGAAACCTTCCTGGTAGTACTTCCTGGTTAAATAATATTATAACATTATGATATTAATGTAACCACCCATAATAGTATTAAGGATATACTAGAATTAGGCCCCTTTCACTGCAGAGACAATCAGTACATGGGCAAGTTAAATATATTTAATCCTCTAACATCAACCTAAACGCATATAGTAACGTGGAATGTCCTGTAACTACACCCATTTCCCAGAGGGAAAAAGGTGAGGCCAGCATACTAGGTAGTGATTAGGACGC
The DNA here is from genome assembly GCF_003255815.1 of Theropithecus gelada. NCBI lineage: Eukaryota > Metazoa > Chordata > Mammalia > Primates > Cercopithecidae > Theropithecus > Theropithecus gelada. The sequence continues at coordinate 103,065,199 of NC_037689.1, forward strand.
TGACATTGCAGAGATGCAAGTTATACCCAGGAAGTATGCTAAATGTGGCCATTTCCCAGCAGGAAAGTCTGGGACAGCTTGGTTGTGGGTGATACCCCTTGAGCAGCCTCATAATGCCATACTTCTCATTCATCCCAATACACACCCCCAGTCCTGATCCCAAGAAGCTTTTCAGGATCACCAACATCCTGAGAGGCCCAGCCTTCCCTCATCCCTCATCCACAGAGCATGCTGCCTTCTGACGGTCATTTTCAACTGGCACCTCCACTGTGCCAGTTGTGTAAGTACTTCCTCCTCCAGGGCACCTACTGACATGTACTCCCAGGTACCCCACAGCAGCACCACCCCATCCACCTGTGAGGAGGGAAGGTGGGTGGGGCTGCTTCTGGGGGCAAGCAAGGAGGAGCCCTCCCTCTTTCATTACCACCTCTCCTTGACATTAACCTGGGTGAGGCTATAGTTCACCAAGTGGACTATGGGGATGAATTTGGGGGGTGGAGGAAGTGCTCAGGGTCTGGGAGTTGCTGCTTGAGATGATGAAGGAGGGATTTTAATCCACTGATCCCTTTGTGCAATCAGATCTGGAATTAATCCAAGAATCAGTAAATTTCCCTCACTCCCAACCTATTTGAACAGATACATGAAGAACACTGGCTATCAGTGAGTCATGTAGCTATCTGAGGGGACAGTGTATAGCAGGGGTCTTCAACCCCCCAGACCACAGACTGTGGCCTGGTACCAGCCTGTGTCCTGCTAGGAACCAGCCCCACACAGCAGGAAGTGACTGGCAGGTGAGCCAGTGAAGCTTCATTTGTATTTACAGCCACTCCTCATTGCTCTCATTGCTGCCTGAGCTCCGCCTCATGTCAGATCAGGGACAGCATTAGATTCTCATAGGAGCACAAGCCCTATTGTGAACTGTGCATGCCAGGGATCTAGATTGCACACTCCTTATTAGAATTTAATGCCTGATGATCTGTCACTATCTCCCATCACCCCCAGATGGGACCATCTAGTTACAGGAAAACAAGTTCAGGTCCCACTGATTCTACATTATGGTGAGTTGTTAATTATTTTATTATATATTACAATGTAATAATAACAGAAATAAAGTGCACAATAAATGTAATGCCCTAGAATCATCCCAAAACCATCCTCTTCCCCAGTCCCTAGAAAAATTGTCTTCCATGAAACCAGTCTCTGGTGCCAAAAATTGGGGACTGCTCTGTAGAACTAGGCATGGGGCACAGCCATTGCAAAGACCTGAAGGCTAGAAGCTGCTTTGCTGGTTTTATGAACTATCTGAATGGCCCTAGAATGTACAAATTTGTGTTGACAAATAATAAAAATATGTACCAACGAACAAAGCTTTTCCCAATCCTATCTGGCTCTACTCCCTCTTTTAAGTATAGTTACAATTTTATATAAGAAATGTTTATGTTTATAATATTTTATATAAGAAATATACTAGGATGAATCATACAAACTTGTCAATATTTGAACATTTTAAACAATTTACCTTTCTTGATACATAATAACTATATGTATTTATGGGGTATATGTGATATTTTGTTACATGCATAGGCTGTGTAATGATCAAGTCAGGGTATTTAGGATATCCATCACCTCATGTTTTTATCATTTTGATGTGTTGGACACATTTTAAGTCCATGCTTCTAGCTATTTTGACATACAAAATACATTGTTTTTAGCTATAGTCACCTTATTCTGCTAAGAAAAATAATCTTATTCCTTCTATCTAACCATATGTTTATACCTATTAACCAGTCTCTCACCCCACCCCACATACACCCTTCCCCAACTCTAGTAACTATCATTCTACTTGCTACCTCCATTGAGACCAATTCTGTTAGTTCCCAATAAGAGTGAGAACATGTGACATTTGACATTCTGTGACTGACTTATTCAACTTAATGACTTCCAGTTCCATCCATGTTTCTGCAAATGTCAGGATTTCATTCCTTTTTATAACCACAGACTATTTCATTGTGTATATATACCAAATTTTCTTTATCCAGTCATCTGTTGATGAATACTTAGATCGATTCCATATATTTACTATTGTAAATAGTGCTGCAATTTACATAACAATGCAGGTATCCCTTCAATAAACTGATTCCCTTTCCTTAGGATAAATAACCAGTATGGGATTGCCAGATTGTATGGTAGCTCTGTTTTTAGTTTCTTTTTTTTTCCTTTGATAAATTGCCATACTGTTTTCCATAATGGCTGTATTAACTTCCATTCCTACCAACAATGTATAAGAGTTTCCTTTTCTCTGCATCCTTGCCAGAATTTATTATTTTTTTTCTTTTTGATAATAGCCATCCTAATTAGGGCAAGATGATATCCCATTGTGGTTTTGATTTGCATTTCCCTGATGATTAGTGATGTTGAGCATTTTTCATATATCTGTTAGTCATTTATATGTCTTCTTTTGAGAAGTGTCTATTTGTGTCTTTTGCCCACTTTTCGATGGAGTTATATGTTTTTTTCTTATTGAGTTGTTTGAGTTCCTTGTGTATTCTAGATTAACTAGTCTCCTATCAGATTAATAATTTATAAATATTTTCTCCCATTCAACAGGTTGTCTCTTTATTGATTATTACTTCTACTGTGAAGAAGTTTTTTAATTTAATTAAGTTCCATTTGTCTGCTTTTGTTCTTATTGTCTATGTTTTAGAGGTCTTAGCCATAAATTCTTTGTCTAGACTAATGTCCAGGAGAGTTTTCCTTAAGTTATCTTCTAGTATTTTTAGTTTCAGGTCTTATATTTAAGTCTCTAATCCTTGTTGAGTTTATCTTTGTATTTGGTAAGAGATAGGAATTCAGTTTTATTCTGCATGTGGCTATCCAATTTTCCCAGCACCATTTATTGAAGAGGCTGTCCTTTCCCTAATATAAGTTCCTGTTGGCTTTGTAAAAGATCATTTGTCTTTAAATATGTAATTTTATTTCTGGGTTCTCTCTTCTCTTCCATTGGTCTATGTGTCTATTTGTATACCAGTGTCATGCTGTTTTGTTTACTGTGGCTTTGTAATATATTTTGAAATCACGTAATGTGATGCCTGCAGCTTTGTTCTTTTTGTTCAGGATTGCTTTGGCTATTTCAGCTCATTTTTGGTTTCATATGAGTTTTTGGGTTGTTTTTCCTAATTCTGTAAAGAATGATGTCAGTATTTTGATAAGGATTATATTGAATCTGTAGATTGCTTTGGGCAATATGTTTATTTTAACTATATTAATTCTTCTGATCCATGAACATAGGATGTTTATCCATTTGTTTCTATCACCTTCAATTTCTTTCAACAGTGTTTCACAGTTTTCCTTGTAGAGATCTTTTACCTCCTTGTTTAAATTTATTCCTAGGTATTTTTTTCTAGATATATTAAGTGGGATTGCTTTCTTGATTTTTTCTTTTTTTTTGCCTAGGTCATTATTGATGTATAAAAATGCTAATTTTTGCACATTGATTATGTAACCTGCAAGTTTACTGGATTAATTGATCAAATCAAAGAGTTTTAGTGGAGTCTTTAGGTTTTTCTAGATATTAATTGATCAAATCAAAGAGTTTTAGTGGAGTCTTTAGGTTTTTCTAGATATTAGATTTTATCATCAGCAAAAGGACAGTTTTACTTCCTCATTTCCAATTTGGATGTCTTTTTTTTTTTTTCTTCTCTTGCCTGATTGCTCTGGCTAGGACGTCCAGTACTATGTTTAACAGGAGTGGTGAAAGTGGGCATCCTGGCTGGGCACAGTGGCTTACACCTGTAATCCCAACACTTTGGGAGGCTGAGACTGGCAGATCACCTGAGGTCAGGAGTTCAAGGCTAGTGTGGCCAACATGGTGAAACTCCATCTCTACTAAAAATACAAAAATTAGCCGGGTGTGGTGGCAGACAACTGTAATCCCAGCTACTCGGAAGGCTGAGGCAGGAGAATCACTTGAACCCAGGAGGTGGAGGTTGCAGTGAGCTGAGGCTGCACCATTTCACTCCAGCCTGAGCCGCAAGAGTGAAACTCCATCTCAAGAAAAAGAAAAGAAAAGAAAAAAGAAAAAAGAACAAAGTGGGCATCCTTGTCCTTGTCTTGTTCCAGATTTTACAGGAAAGGCTTTCAACTTTTCCCCATTCAGTATGTTTTCAATTGTGGTTTTGTCATATATGGCCTTTACCTTTATTAATTTGAGATGTGTTCCTTCTTTGCCTAGTTTGTTGACTGTTTTTCATCATAAAGAGATGTTGAATTTTATCAAATACTTTTTTTCTACATTTATTGAGACAATTGTATGGCTTTTGTCCTTCAGTCTATTGATGTGTTGTGTCATGTTTTTAGATTTGCATATGTTGAACCATCCTTGCATCCCTGATATAAATCCCACTTGATCACAGTGTATTATCTTTTTGATGTGCTGTTGGATTTGATCGTCTAGTATTTTGTTGAGGATTTTTATGTCTATGTTCATCAGATATATTGGCTTGTAGTTTTCTTTTTGTCATTGTGTCCTTGTCCGGTTTTGCTATCAGCATGATGCTGGCCTCATAGAACGAGTTAGGGAGAATTCCCTCCTCTTTGGTTTTCTTGGAATAGTTTCAGGAGGATTGATATTAGTTCTTCTTTGTATGTTTGATACAGTTCAGCTGCAAATCCATCTGTTCCTGGGCTTTTCTTTTTTGAGAAACTTTTTATTACTGATGCAATTGTCCTACTTATTATTGTTCTGTTCAGGTTTTCTATTTCTTCCTGATTTAGTCTTGGTAGCTTGTATGTTTCCAGGACTTCATCTGTTTCCTCTAGGTTTTACAGTTTGTGAGCATACAGTTATTCATAATAGTCTCTGATTATCTTTTGTGTTTCTGTGGTATCAGTTGTAATGTCCCCCACTTTATTTCTGATTTTATTTGAGTTTTCTCTCTGCTTGGTTAGTATAGCCAGTGATTTATCAATTTTGTTTATCTTTTCAAAAATCCAATTTTTCATTTTGTTGATCCTTTGTATTTTTTCAGTTTCTATTTCACTTATTTCTGTTCTGATCTTTATTATTTCTTTCCTTCTGCTAATTTGGGGCTTGGTTTGTTCTTGCTTTTACAGTTCCTTGAGGTGTATTGTTAGGTTGTTCATTTGGTCTTTTTCTACTTTTTGATGTAGGTGTTTGCTACTATAAACTTCTTAGTAATTCTTTTTTGCTGTATCCCATAGGTTTTGGTATGTTGTCTTTTCATTTTTATTTGTTTAAAGAAATTTTTTTATTTCCTTCTTAATTTCTTCACTAACACAGTGGTTGTTCAGGAGCATTTGTACAATTTCATGCATTTGTACAACTTCCAAAGTTCCTCTTATTTTTTGTTTTATTCTATTGTGGTCTGAGAAGATATTTGAGGTGGTTTTAATTTTTTAAAAAATATGTTGAGCCTTTGTTTTGTGGCCTAACATATCATCTGTCTTGGAGAATATTCAATGTGATGATAAGAATGTATATTCTGGCTGGGCAAAGTGGCTCATGCCTGTAATCCCAGCACTTTGGGATGCCAAAGTGGGTGGATCACGAGGTCAGGAGATTGAGACCATCCTGGCTAACAAGGTGAAACCCTGTCTCTACTAAAAATAGAAAAAAAATTAGCCAGGCATGGTGGCGGGTGCCTGTAGTCCCAGCTACTCGGGAGGCTGAGGCAGGAGAATGGCGTGAACAACCCAGGAGGTGGAGCTTGCAGTGAGCCAAGATCACGCCACTACACTCCAGCCTGGACAACAGAGCGAGACTCTGTCTAAAAAAAAAAGAATATTCTGCAGGTGTTAGATAAAATCATCTGTAAATGTTTGTTAGATCCATTTGTTTATGGTTCTATTTCAATCCAATATTTTTGTTGTTGTTTTTTGGTCTAGATGATCTGTCTGATGCTGAGATTGAGGTGTTGAAATCCCCCTTATTCTTATATAGGAGTCTATCTCTTCCTTTAGATCCAATAATACTTTTTTTCTATATCTGGGTGCTCTGGTGTTGGGTGTATATGTATTCAGAATTATTATATCCTCTTACTGACTTGATCCCTTTATCATTTTATAATGACCTTCTTTGTCTCTTTTTACTGTTTTTGACTTAAAATCTGTTTTATCTGATGAAAATGCAGATATTCCTGTACACTTTTGGTTTCTGTTTGCATGGAATACATTTTCCATCCTTTTACTTTGTCTATGTCTTTATATGTGAAGCGAGTTTCTTGTAGGCAGCATGTAGTTAGGTCATGTATTTTTTATCCATTCAACCAGTCTTTATCTTTTAAGTGGAAATTTTAATTTGTTTATAATCAAGGTCGTTATTGATAAGTGAGTATTCCTGTCATTTTATTAATTGTTTTCTGGTTGTTTTGTAGATGCCTTGGTCTTTTGTTTCTCTCTTATTGTTTATCATTGCTATTTGTTGGTTTTCTGTAGTGCCAGCAGTGGCAGCAGTGGGACAGACAGATGGATAGGATCTTGGACTCCTGGCCAGCATGTGTGGCATCAGCAATAATAGTAGTGGTGATGGGACAACACTTGGGCTCCCAGGCAGCACTCACTATTGTTAGCAAGGATGGGAGGACAGTCTGTAGCCCCCAGCTGGGTGCTTGCATGTGGATGCAGGTAGTGGGGTTAGTGGCAGGCTGGGTGGGCTCATCCTTGGGTCTCTGGTAGGAGTGCACAGATGCCAGCAAGGGTGGACTGGGCATGTTGGTCCCTAGGCACCTGCATGGCATCCTCAGGCACTGGCGCAAGTGGAGGGTGGTGTTTCAGACTGGGTGGGCCTATTTCTAGGTCCGCCAATGGTGCACATGGGCACAGGTTGTGATAGGCAGGGCAGGATGACCCACTGTGGTGGGTGGAGAGAGCCTAATGTCAGAGTGCATGCAAGTGCGCAGTGGTTCTGTTGCTGTATGATGGGTGGTGGGGCATAGGTGGGGGGTGGGGGGCAGTGGTTGGTGTTAGTGGGAGCAACTCCAAGCCAGTGGGCAGCTTTCAGGCTTTGGATAATATTTGTTTTGGCCTCTGGTGGCAGCAGCAGCAGCTGCAGTTGTATGCAGGGAAAGCCTGTCCTCATGGTGTATTAGTGCACAGCAGCCATGCTACTTTGGGGGTAGAGGTTGCTGTCAATGGCAGCATCCCCAGGCAAGTGGGTGGCTTTCAGGCTCTGGGGAGCACATGCTTCAACCTCTAGTTGTGGCAGGAGTGACAGGTATTGGGGCAGCAGTGTGCGGGGAGAACTTGTCATCAAGTCACATGCTAGTGTGCAATGGCCCTGCTGCTGGTGTGGGCAGGGTTTCTGTCAACAGCTTCAGATAGGCAGCTCTCAGGTTTTAGAGAGGATGAGCTTTGGCTCTCTTTGTCCCAGAGGCAGTCTCCTTGGCATGTTGCACTGCTCCATTTCCTGGAGTATAGGAATCTGTAGAGGCTAGAATGTTGGGGACCCTGCCACACTGCCGGACCCAGCTGGCCTTGCACCACTGAAACTCTTCAGGTGAATGCAGCAGGATGTAAGTGGGGCTCCAGGGGTTTGGAGATGTAGGGACTAATGTCAGCACAGAATCCAGTCTCTTGAGGGCTGACTCTCAACATAGCACCACGGTATGGTTTCTTAGGTCTAGGGGATGTCTGGGATCCAGTATTAGCTAGCTCCCTCTGTGGAGCAAGCTGTCACATGGTCTCCTGGAAGCTCCTTACATTAGTGCCAGGTTCCAGGAAGACTGAGGGGTTCTCCTATGGCTAGGGTTGCAGGAGTTCATGGTGGGAATGTGGACTGCTGGGTTCACTCACTTACCCTTCCCCCACATTGGAGAGTCTCTCCAGGCTTCCAGCCTATCCTAGCCAAGCAAGCTGCCTCACTTTCCTTTCCTTCCTTGTCTTAGGTGTTTCCTGTCACTTCTCTGTTGAAATTCAGCATTCTCTCTTAGGTGATCTATTCGAAGTGTAATTATATACTATTTTGGTTCTTCTTTGTGGAGGAGGTGAGTGTTTGATACCTCTAGTAAGCCATCTTGAATCCTTCCTGAATATTTGACCTTTTTAACTTAAAAAAAATTTCATATAATTAAACTATTGCAATTGACATATAAATGCAATTATATATTTAATTATAACAATATGCATTATATACATTATATAACAACATAAAATATTTGAAGAGCACATAATATAAATACATATACATTAATAAACTGTAAATATAATATGCAATTGAATACATTTAAATAATATAATTTATAAAATATGAATATATTGTATAACCTGTAATGATATTAGAATATAAGTTATAATAAAGCATGTACAAAATATACATATGATAATGGTATATAGTATTATTACTATGTACTATACATGTATTGTTTTTTCGTATTATATAAAATGAATACATTTGAAAATATAGGTTAGAATATTTCATAATGCCCTTTTACTGTCATGAAGTGAAATTTATAGGTAATATGACTCACCTATCACCTAAATTTGAAAAAACAATTAATGAATTTAATATAAAGATGAAATATAAGTAATTTAGTGAGAACTAATATGTATTATATGTAAAGGCTTGAGAGGTACAGTAGAATAATTAACAAAATAAGTATATAATTAACATGAGCAGTAGTAGTGGTAGCAGTAGGAATAGGAAACCCTTACTGAGCCTTATCTGTGTGTCAGTCCCTGTTCTAAGTACTTTCAGGTGTGTGAACACCTTTAAGTACACTCTCTTAGACGTCAGTAGACTGGAACACATCTCAGAAGAACCTTCAGTTAACTGACATTTATTCCCACCTACACCCTCTCCCTTGTAAGACAAGCTTTTAGTCACTAGTATGTTTTTTTCAAGATACTTATCTATGTATATAAGAGCCTAAACTTGAAAGAAATAGTGGTTATCTCAAGGCAGGGGTTTGATATGAGGAATGAGGATAGGACTGTGTGTACTGAATAAAGGAGACATTAGCTATATCTGCAATGTTTTATTTCCTTAATAAAACAAAGCTATTGAAAGTGAATTGGAAAAAAGTTAACACTATTAATTTTGAAAGATGAAATCATGAGAATTTTTAATATTATTCATTTTAGTTCTCTGTTAACATTGAAATTTTAAAAACTAATAATAAAGAATATCACCAGGAGATTTTCCACGATCATATATGCAGCTTATCTTCCCAACCTTGAAACTCACCAACTCGGATAATCCATTTTACCGGTACTGGGTTAGAGCTTGTCTGGTTTAGCACCTTCATTTCTTTAAGGAGTAGAAACTGGCTTTCCTTGAATTGGGTATCTTGTTAATGAGGCAGAGGCGGAATGATAACTCAGATTTTCTGATCTCCAGCCAGCTGTCTACTGTTTTCAGTACCTTAGCATTGGGGTCCAGGACGATGACCTCAAAAGCCTGACATATCTTCAGTCAAGCCACAAGGATTTTATTCTCTTCACAATTCTCTACTTATTGGGACAGAAAAGTGGATTCAGATGTTTTAGAAAAGATTTCTGAAAATCCAAAGATTAATTTCCAGCTAATGTGAAAATTAGTTAACCAAAGCAGTTCACTCCACTGACTTTTAATTATGTGAGTTATCACAGGATGAGAATTTATGGAGTCAACCCTCTGTATCCACAGGTTTCACATCCATGGATTCAACTAAGCATGGATCAAAAATATTTAAACAATAACAATATAACAATAAAAATAACACAAAAATAGAATATAACAACTATTTACATTGTATTAGGTATTATAAATACTCTAGAGATAATTTAGAGTATGTGAAAGGATGCGTGTAGGTCATATTTCAAATACTATACCATTTTATATCAAGGTCTTGAGCATTCAAAGATTTTATTATCCTAATGTGGGGGAGAGGGTCCTGAAACCAATCCCTTGTGGATACTGAGGGCTGACCATAAACCTAAATTCAGTAAGACCTCCTAAGTTTCTGATCTGGGAGGTACTGAGGGGAGATGGAGAGTAAACAGAAAGAAAGAAAAACGTGAGTCTCTGACCTTGACTAAAGTGCAAATCAATAAAGTAGGAAAACCAAGATGCCATTTGACACCTACTTAAGCTCAGAGCATGACTAGGATTTGGTTGGGATATGCATGGAAGGTAGGAAAAATGGTATGAGGATGAAGACAGGAAGGAACTGACTGAGCAAAGGTCCACAGCATAACTGCTTTCTGACAAGGTTGGGTAAGGTGAGACAGGCAGGGAAGTCAACCTGTCTAGAGCAGGAAGTTTCTCTTGGAGAGTGGTAGACAGATACTTTGATAGGGTAGACTTGGTGATTTTGACTATTCAGCATGGAATCATGAGTTCTGGAGTACAGTTGTAGCAGAGAAATTATTTTGTTATTCCTGTTTGTTAGATGCTAGCTAACCCAATTAAAAAATGAGCAATAACTGAACAGAAATTTCTGAAAAGACACACAAATGTCCAACAGATATGTGAAATAATGTCACCGTAACTAATTACCAGAGAAATCCAAATTAAAACCAAAATGAGACATCACCTTACACCTGCTAAAATGGCTACTACCAAAAAGATAAAAGATTGTGTTGGCCATAGGATATAATTTTAATGTAGCAAACCCCCACATTGTGACCATACCTCCATATTCAGCTTCCTCTCTGATGACTGCCATCATGCTATACTTCACCAACCCTTAACTGCTTACAGTTTTGAGTACACACTGTATTCCTCACCTTTGTACCTCTGCTACCATGGTCCTCTTCATCTGGCTGAACTCTATCTAGTTCTTTAGACTCAGTTTAATCAATATATTTCCAGGAGCCTATCCTTACCCTAAAATGACTTTCAAGAAATGCACATAGAAATCTTGTAAAACATTGATACATTGGAAAAAAATTACCATAAACTCTTAACCCTAATGTGAGCGTTATAACTATTTGATGATTTTCCTTCCAGCTTTTTAAGGCCTATTTTATTTAAACAATAGAGATTTTATTGTACAAAATTTTGCATTCTGTTTTTTATTTGATTTGACATTATCCTTTGAGCATTATCCCATCATTAAAAACAATTTAAATAGCTTTATAATATATTCCACCATGTTGGCTTACTTCAATACATCTAATTATTCTTCTATTTAAAAAAAAAGATTGTGTTGGCAAGGTTGTGGAGGAAAGGGAACCCTTGCACACTATTGGTGGGAATGGATGTTAGTATACACACACACAATAGAATACTATTCAGCCTTTAAAAAGTAGAAAATCTTGTCATTTGCTTCAACATGGATGAACCTGGAGGATATTATGTTAAGTGAAATAAGCCAAGCACAGAAAGACAAATACCACATGATCTTACTTATATGTAGGATCTAAAAAAGTTGAACTTAACAGAAGCAGAGACTAGAATGGTGATTACCAGGGGTGGAAAGTGAGGAATGGGATAATATTGGTTAAAGGGTACAAAGTTTCAGTCAAACAGGAGGAATAATTTCAAGATATCTATTGCGCAGCATAGGAACTATGGTTAATATATACCTGAAAATTGTGAAGAAAGTCAATCTTAAAAGTTATCACTACAAAAAAAATTCATGTGAGGTGAAGGTTATGTTAATTAGCTTGATTTAATCATTTTACAATGTATACACATATAGAAACATCATGTCATATGTCATATATTTATATAATTTTATTTTTTAATTACAACTTAATAAAGACAAAAAAAGAATATTGAAATAATCCAAGCAAGACATGAGAAGCACTTAGATAGACTTCAGTGTCTTTAAGGATAGAAAGGAAGGGGACAGATTTGAGTAACTTTTCAGAAATGGGCAAGGCTTAATATCTTATGGAAAGGGTAGGAGGTGGTCAGTGAGAAGAGAAAGTTAAGATTCAGTGATGACTCCACACTTTTTGGCTTGGATGACTGTGAACATGAGAGGTGGGGCAGATTTTGCAGGGGAGAGAAGCTCACTGCCTAGCATCCTGGATTTGAGGGGACAGTAGAAACCCTGTTACAGGGCTTGGTGGGCAGTTCTACTACCCTGTCTCCCACAGGCACATTAGCATTAACATCAGTGCATCTGAGGAATTGTCCTGGCTAGTGTCTAATTCCCAAGAAGACTCATCAGGTCTCAAGGTAATCAGAAGTTGAGGAGTTGGTTGTAATGCCTCTCCATGGCTTCACTTTCAGAATGCACTGGAGGCTCATTCATTAGATAAAGATCAAAAGAGTGATTTTGACAAAGCATTGCACAGATTCTGTAATGAGAGGGAAATGAAAATGGTTGGCAGCCCATTATTAAGCGTAATAACTAGGTTGCAATGAGATGAAGGACTTCATTTAGGCAGATCTTTCCCGTTGATGAATAATACGGGGTAAAAGTGTGAAAGGAAGCATATAATCCAATTCATAAAATATGTAAACTGAACAGAAATTTCTGCAAAGGTATTTTAAAAAACCCAAGGCAGTAATAATTCATTGTATATATAGAGCTGAGTGTGAAATCTTTCTACTGATGGACAATGATGCACAGATGAAATTTTTAAAATCAATATTTTTTCCAGACAGAACTTTATTTTTTTTTTAAAATGACAAAAGCTCTGTCTGTACTTCTAGGCTGGGAGAAAAGAGGCACAGGTGTAGCAACAGGGGCACAGGCCACTCACATTTTAGAGAGTTTGACTTGCTTGTGCCTGTGGAGTGCCCACTTGAGGCAGACAGAGTCCTCTGTGCTGGGTATAAACAGGAAGAAACTTTTCTTAGATGGGGGCATATCTGAGATAGAAATACAGGGCATTCAACTCCCACATTAAAATACTAGGAAAAAGAGCATAACATTTTATTCAACAAGTAAAATATATGCAAATGTTAAAATAAACACAACTATATTTCTTTTTTTTAAGAGGAATTGACTGAATTTTATTTATTTAGTATTTATTTATTGAGACAGAGTCTTGATCTGTTGCCCAGGCTGGAGTGCAGTGGCATGACCTCTGCTGGTGTGCAGTGGCGCAATCTCTGTTCACTGCAACCTCTGCCTCCCAGTCCCAAGCGACTCGTGCCTCACCCTCCAGAGTAGCTGGGATTACAGGCGTGTCCTGCTAATTTTTGTATTCTTAGTAGAGATGGCGTTTCACTGTGTTGGCCAGACTGGTCTCGAACCCCTGGCCTCAAGTGATCTGCCCGCCTCGGCCTCCCAAATTGCTGAGATCACAGGCATGAGCCACTGCACAGGCCCACACACAACTATATTTCTTAAATATAATGGTAGGAATGGGATAATCATTCCCAGATACTTAATTTTAAATAAATTGATAGGGGTCAGATAAAGTTTTCCAAAGTTTAGATCTGACCTTTGGAGATTACGTCAAGATCATGAATTATTAATAATTACTCTGTAAACACTGTATAACTCATAGATAAATAATTAGCATACATTATCTTACAGCTATTCTTCCCACAATGGTTATTATTTGGGAATATGATGTCCCTCAGCTGGAAATGTCTACTCCTGGACAGGCATGAACTCTGTGGAATACACATGACAATTTGGATAGCACCAAGCAAATTTTAATATTTTACTAGCTCCTGGGCTGGGATGAAGAGAAGTATAGGAGGCAGGATATAGAACACATAATGATTAAGATTATAAGTTCTGTGTCCAGCTTATTTGGGTTAGAGTCTGAATTCTGCCACTACAACTTGAGTGACCTTGAGTAAGTCACTTAAACTCTCTGAGCTTTCTTTTTCTCTCATCAGTAAAGTGGAAATAAGAAGAGTCCCTCCCTCCCAAAGCTGACATGAGAATGAAAGGAGAAAAATTTGTGCAAAACACCTAGCACAGTTCTTGGATGTTCTGTTCTAAGGGCCCAATTAAACTAATAGCTGCTGCTGCTGTTACACCTTTCTGTGCTGGGTCATTCACTGGGGGTGTCTGTGTGTGTAGCCTGGTTCCCCAGTTTGAGCAAGATCGCAGCTGTATCCTCAACTTTTGGCTTCTGTCACCGACAACGGTGCATTCCCATAGGTGTGCTGTGATTCACCTCCAGCAACCAGCTGGAGGTCAATGATAAATCCGTAGTTTTAAAGCTAATGTGGGGAAAACATGTACAACAAAAACTTGGACAGCTCGCCCTCTAGTGGTAATTTTATGAATTGCCCCCAACAATTGCCCTGTTAGCTCACAGGAAAACTGTTAGTAAAAATGAGTGGGATTAAGTTTGCATAGTTAAAACATCTGGTTTAGCAAACGAATTTGTTAATCACAAACACATAATAAGCTAGTATAGGGTACATGCTTGCATATTTTCTCACGTGCTGATTAGCCATTATACCTAACGAGGGATTTCCAATTTGGGGAAATAAAAGTCCAGAATCAGCAATTCTATACGTAGTTATATATCCTGTCCCCCAATAAGAAATTGTGTATAGTCATTAGAGTCTAGTTTCATTGCACTCAATATTCTTTTTTTCTGAAATAATGTTATAATTGTTGATAATAGCAACTTATCCTCTTGTAGGTATTTATAAATTTTCACAGTGTTTTTATTTATTATTATTATTATCATTATTATTATTATTATTATTTTTTTTTACAACAGATAGATGCAGCAGGATTTGCCTTCCTGATTGTACTGAAGGGAAATTAGGAGGCTTATCTATAAAGAGGCTAAATGAGTTTGCTTGGGACACTCAGGGCACTTTGCAGGGGACTGCACTGATTTTTACTTGTAGGAATCTCCTTCTAGCAAAATAAATTGCATAGATGCTGGCATGTTCCTTTCTAGTCTTTATGTGCTCCTTCTTTGGAATCTTTATGTCGAACTCCCTAGACATACACTGGTTGTACAGATCAGAATGAAAATGATTAAAATAGAGATACAAGTTTTATAGAAGTGGCTTTCTTCACTCCATTATAATTGTTTTGGAGAACTCATATATTAAAGCACTTTGTTTGTTTGTTGGTTTTGAGACAGAGTCTCACTGTGATGCCCAGGCTGGAGTGCAATGGCATGATCTCAGCTTGCTGCAACCTCCACCTCCTGGGTTCAAGTGATTCTCCTGCTTTGGCCTCCCAAGTAACTGGGACTGCAGGCATGCGCCACCATGCCTGGCTAATTTTTGTATTTTTGGTAGAGACAGGGTTTCACCATATTGGCCAGGCTGGTCTCGAACTCATGACTTCAGGTGATCTGCCCACCTCAGCCTCCCAGAATGCTGGGATTACAGGTGTGAGCCACTGCACCCGGCTGATATTAAAGCATTTGTACCCACAAGACTAAACCAAATAATAACTTTTTGAGCCTTATAGAAATCTAAGTCAAGGGAGTAGTGATGAGAATCTTAAAAGCCCACAATTGTTCTTTTAAATACTGAAATTGCTATTCATAAGACTTGAGTGAACAGAGAAAGGATAATTTAGGAATAGGAGGTGTTTTCAAATCCAGGGACCAGAATATTTATAATCATACTCACTGATTGTGAAACAGAGGGCAGACATACATTCACTTATACTTTCAGTGGGTTCGTTCCATAGCAAGCTTCAGTCCAACTGCAGAGTTTCACTATTCAGGGGAAATAGTGAAATTCCCTTCCTTCAATGCCTCCATTCACATTTGTGGCTGGTCAGTGAGATACAGTTATCAAATCACCTGTGGGAGAAGCCAGTCTATCCAGTCAACACTCTTCTCAGGAGCCCTGCAAGGAGCTTGCTTAAATAGGTGCCACTGGAATTGTGAACAGTATAGGGCTGGATAGCTCTGTGGATTGGAGACTTGTGCAGATGAGATCAAGCGCACCAGTTGGCTCCCTCTATGGGCTACCCAGTTCCACTGTGGCCCCAGTTGATCTGTAGCCTGCACCTTTGTCAGCTGCATCACAGATGTATTCATTCAGCCATTCAGTGTTTGCCAAATATGTATGGAGAGTCTACATACAAGGGGCTGTGGAAGTATGGCATGTGATTGCAAACTCCTGATGACAGAAATCTGACTTGTGTGCATTACTTTTAATGGCACTTGGCAAATTCAGTTATATGTGACCTTTCATCTCTTCTTGCCCTTTTGTGACTTTCTGATACCTCTAAGCTCTTCCCTCTTAATGTCAGTGTTCAATCCCTCCATGTTGACTGATCACCTGACTTTTCAGGCCTCTTACTTCAGCCTGTATTACTTAGTTGCTTCCCTAGTCCAAAATCTAAAAATAAGTGTGCTATATCCTTTTCTAGCTCTTTTTTTTCCCACTCTTGGATTATTAAGAATAGCAATCCAATAAAAAATAATCATACCAACTTGTTGGAATCTAGTAGGGATCTAATACTCTAATTTAGGTTTAAGGCTACAATGCCTTAACTCATGGAAATGGATTTCTACTGATGAAAGTGTAGAGTGAGAAAATATTTGGTGGCACATAGGCATTCATAGATCCGTGTTATCATACCTCTGGTCCATTTTAATGGGAAAATTCCCTGAGATCTCTTGAAATATCTTCTGTTGTAACCTTACACTGCAAATACTAAGGGAAAAGAATAAATGGGGATAACGTTTAGAAATTACTTTCTCCATTATTGTATTTCTGTTCTCTGGCTATTGACTACCTTATAACTAAATACTCCCTCTCTGATACCTAAGGCAAGGGAACAGAAGAACAGAGACCATAAATCTATTAAGTCAAATACATATTGCTCACATGGCCTTTAAAGAGAAATGAATTATCAGTGTACTCTCCAGGTCTGCATGATAAAACTAATTGTAATGGCAATTAAATGTATTACACTGCCATTGAGCATGCTTGCTGTGACTCTGGAGCAGATACATTGATTACCTTCAGTACTTACCATGTCCCATCACTAATGGGCCAAAGCAGACTGTTAACATTGTAAAGGTGTAGGATTACGCAATAGATCACTTAGAAGAGATAACTAAAGAGATTTGGGAAGCAAATTGAAATAGCATTTCAATTTTTTTTCTATCAAGTAGGTAATGATAGAGTTTGATGCTATTTTGCAAAGCCAAATTTGTTAATTCAAAATATTTGCTGTGCATCTTAGGATTAGGGGAAAACAAAAACTGAAATATTAAACAGTTTTTAAAAATATTCTCATGGGGTTTATTTTGTTTCTATTAACCAACTTTTGAAAAACAAGCTATGAGAAAACATATATTTTCTAACAAATATTTATATCATTACCTCTCAGTTGTTTCAATGCATGCAAAGAGTATCACAGATAATTTATAAAAAGAATAATATAAAATCCATTTAAAGATGATAAAACAATAAATATTAAAGTTGTATTTGATCCAGAGGTGTATCACTAGTAATTCATAATAACCCAGAAAGTTCAACAAATTCAAGTTTCCTTCTTTTCCTTCTTGAAAGTTTTGTAGTGACAAATGACAGGTAAATAATCCAATAGCAAGGACTGAATTAAAAAGACCCCTAAGAGACAGCCAGTGATCAGTACATATTTAGTCCAAACCACTGTACCTTCTTGGCTTTAACAGTGTACAACAATCATCAGAATCCATAGTGATGAATCTGATACCTCTGAATCCTCAAAGAAAGTTTAGATGCCCTTCACTATCAATTTAAAGGGAGTTATTTATTTGTTTGTTTGTTTATTTCTAATGAATACCTCACATACTATAAGAGGAGTTGAGGCAGTGTGTAATAACAGCCCACGTGCAGCAGGCCAGTGAAAGCCAAAGTCAGAAAGAGAGATCAGAAACCAGAGTTCAAAATCTTTCTTGGGCCATAGACCCCTTTGAAAATCTGAAAGAAAAAAGAGCTATGGAAAATTTCCCCAGAAAAGTATACCTGTGTAAATAGGCACATTGTTTTGCCAACAACCTTGAAGCTCAGGCAGGCATCCTCCCACTGGGTGTCCTTGAACCCTAGTTCAAGAACCCCTCATATAGAGAAAGTGAAATCCTGAGGTAAGATAGTTATTACACTTGAACATTGCATTTAGCTCTGAGCTTCCTGTCAACTGAGGTTAAAAGATTAAACACGCTGGGTTAGAGTTCTCAACATCTAAAAAAGGAAGCAGATCAGTTCAAAAAATCATAAGTGAAACATATAATTTTAAAATGGCAATGTTTATACATTTATCTGAGATGATTGTTTTTTAAAGGGTAATCAAGAAAAATGAAGGGATATAGCGTAATTTGATGAATTTTTTTTGAAAATAAGAGATTGGAAATAAAATAGCTATGCTAATTATATTGACCAGCATATGAGATTGGCCACAGCATTTCATTTTTAATCCTTCTGGAAAATAAGGAATTTACTGTACATGTCTTTCTTTAATGGTAGATTTACCTACCTACCTAATATTATTTGATTACAGCTGACAGTAATATAATATATTCCCATGAGCACTCAGCAGCTAAGCAGAAAGGGAGGCCTTAGGGTATAAAGAGAAATTGACCTATGGTTAAATGTATGCTATTAATAGGTCATACCATGGAAAACTAGCATGTATATAACAGCAAATAATTACTGTAGGTGCCTACTGCTTTCAACTAGAGCATTTACTTTCTCAAAGGCAAATAATAGCACAATTGTTATTGTCACAATTATAGGCATAGGCAGTATAGGGTAGGGGTTAAGAACACAATCTGGAATCAGAGACTGGTTTTCCACCACTTATTGGCTGTGTGACCTTGGGCAAAGTCATTTAACTTCTTTTGTTTCGGTGTCTTCATTTGTAAAATAATAAGAAAAGCATTCATCTCAGGACCACTTCTAGGCTGTGTAGAGGTCTCTTGGAAATAAGTGTTTTGTGGGGCTCCTGTCTATATAAACAATTTGAGTCACCTAAAACCAATATGTCAGCGTCATTCTAGTAGTCCAATTTCACAGGCTAATGTGATGGAAATACTGCAAGGCTAGTAGAAGCAAACAACTTGCCTGGCCACTCTGCTGGAATTAGGACCTGGCCATGGTGCCACAGGACAAACCTATAGGCACGAGTTCTGAAGCTCCTTGAAGAATCTGGTCTATCCCAAGCAGAAGGTGGCTGCAGAAGATTGGAAGATACCCCAAAGGCACAAGGCTGGAGCAGGGACTGTGCTTACTAAGGTTTAAGCAGGATACAAGTCTATCTCATAGGGTCACTGGGAAGATTGAATGAAGTAATCTATGAGGAGCACTTAGGATATGTTGGTGATGATTACTGCTCACACTATTATTGTCAACAATGCTCACTGTATCTTACGCCTCTTCTGATTTTCTTTCAGTGGATGGCTGCATTGATTGGTCAGTGGATCTCAAGACATACATGGCTTTGGCAGGTGAACCAGTCCGAGTGAAATGTGCCCTTTTCTACAGTTATATTCGTACCAACTATAGCACGGCTCAGAGCACTGGGCTCAGGCTTATGTGGTACAAAAACAAAGGTGATTTGGAAGAGCCCATCATCTTTTCAGAGGTCAGGATGAGTAAAGAGGAAGATTCAATATGGTTTCACTCAGCTGAGGCACAAGACAGTGGATTCTACACTTGTGTTTTAAGGTGAGTGTTGTGTGAAAACATTGTCCAGTTACATGGCTGATAGTCTTTTGAGTGGGACTTGAGTACATATAGGTATGCCTCATGTTGTATAATGGATATGTTCTTGAAAGGTTGCAGTACATGTGGAGCTTCAGTAAATTCCAATTCTAATTATCTGTCAGAACTACATAGCAAATTCCTATTAGATTTTCATAAAGTAGAATTCCCATTTACTGTGTGTGCTTATTTAATTTAGAAAATTTTGTGACTTGGGCCGGGCGCAGTGGCTCATGCCTGTAATCCCAGCACATTGGGAGTCCGAGGCGAGTGGATCACCTGAGGTCAGGAGTTCGAGACCAGCCTGACCAATATGGTGAAACCCTGTCTCTATTAAAAATACAAAAATTAGCTGAGCATGGTGGCGGGTGCCTGTTGTCCCAGCTACTCGGGAGGCTGAGGCAGGAGAATTGCTTGAACCCGGGAGGCAGAGGTTGCAGTGAGCCGAGATCGCGCCACTATACTCCAGCCTGGGCAACAGAGCGAGATTCTATCTCGAAAAATTAAAAAAAAAAAAAGAAAAATTTCTGACTCATTTCTTCCCTCACCCCACCCCTGCCCCAGGGTCTTATATTAACAATTAGTTTTACATACAGCTAGTTGACTCAATTATCTTGATATCTGGTCATGAAAATGATCTAAAATATCATTTTAGCCATGATCTTGCCTTTCTTGTTGATGAAAAATAGTTTCAAATGCTTCTGGGAGATTTCTCAGCAAATGTACTACTGGTGAAATCCTTCATAGATTTTGCAATGCGAGTTTGAGTCCACTGTGTCTAAATAATCAAGATGGAGCTCTGTAAATACACAGTCATCCTGAGTTTCTGGGTACTATAGTGGGAAGATATCACAGACACAATTCTTGCTTGCAAGAAGTTTACAGTAAAAAGCGTATGTTTTTCCCTTAGGGATTCTACAGTATGTTCTCCCTTCCCCCTCTACCCCAGTGATAGAATCTAGGTTCTAGCATCTAGCATCTCAAATAGAGACTGGATTAGGTATTTAAGTAGGTAGCTGAGACGACCTTTAAGCCACCTTTCAATTCTGCAATTTTGGGAGTCTTTGATCTTGCTCACCAGGGACCTGTACTCTACTATTTGATTTTAACTCCTTGGAAATGCAGACCTTTCCTATTTTTGTGTCCTGTGAACTTTGATGCCAAAGCTATGTCACTTCCTCATCAAAAGCACTTGGAAGCCCCTGGCGAAGCCTCGTTGTTCAAAAGGCCGGGAGAACAAGGTGGTATATAAATAGAGAGCCTTCTGGATGCTCTAAGAATCACTTTTGTGTGCAGGGTAAAAAAGTGGAGTGACGGGGGAGCAAATGGTGAGTTTAGTCTGTTTGTGGTGGGCAAAATCTCCAGGATCTTGGAAGAACAGCAATCATTCTGATCACACCCTTAGTGTTAAGCAATATTTTCTCTTACTTGGGCAGCTCTTGGCAAAATTGAGAAGTAGATGTAATTCAGCTTTAGTGACTGACATTATATTCTCTAGAGTGCTGCTACTCTTTCCTTGCTTATCTCCTCTCTGCTTGTCTCCTCTCCATCCCCCACTGTCATTAAAAACCCACCAATCAAAATTATTTCTTTTCTCCTCCCACTACACCATTTGCTTTTTGTTTGTTGTTTTCACAAATTTAAAGTTTTATTTGCAAAGCATCAGTCAACTATGTACAGGTGCTAAGCTTACAATGAATTATTAAACAAATTGTTGCTACTTCCCCAGGTCTGTTAATGTCTTCAGTCTTGTTACCTCCCCTCTTTTCCCTTCTCTGCTCTAAACCCATTCCCTTACTCCTAGCAATATTAACAACTTAGTATGTATCCCTACATGCATTTCCCCTACTGTTTTAATTATACAAACATACTGACATGGGTATTTTCTCCTCATTGTTTTACAAAATGAAAAGAGGGTTATAGATTTCTCTGCATTTTCTTTGCTTAGTAAAAATACATGGTATAAATTTCTCCAAGTCAATTGATAGAGAGCTTTTTTTTTTTTAACTTTTATTTTAGGTTCAAGGGTATATGTGCAGGTTTGTTATACAGGTAAACTGCATGTCATGGGGATTTGGTGTACAGATTATTTTGTCACCCAGGTAGTAAGCATAGTACCTGATAGATAGTTTTTTAATTCTCTCCCTCCTCCCCCTCTCCACCATCAAGGAGGCCACCGTGTCTGTTGTTTCCTTCTTTGTACCTATGTGTTCTCATTGTTTCACTCCCACTTATAAGTGAGAACATGCAATATTTGGCTTCCTGTTCCTTATTTTACTAAGGATAATGGCCATCCACATTGCTACAGAGGACATTCTTATTTACAGCTGCATAGTATTCCATGGTGTATATATATGTACCACATTTTCTTTATCCTGTCTACCATTGATAGGCATTTAGGTTGATTCCATGTTTTTACTATTGTGAATAGAGCTGCAATGAATATATATGTACATGTGTCTTTATGGTAGACTGATTTATATTCCTTTGGGTATATACCTAATAATGGCATTGCTGGGTTGAAGGGTTAAATATATAATATTGTATGTTGCTTAATATTTTATGAAGCCACAGTTCAGTCAATCATTTCTGTATTGATGAGTATACACTTTGTTTCCAGTATTTTGTCCCTACAAAAGGTGCTGTAATAAAAATCCACTATTTGCTTTTCAATGAACTTCAAGAAGTCTTCGATTTACATAATTATGGCAAAGATAATGTAGAGCTCCTGTACACTTTATATCCAGCTTTCCCATTTTATTAACATCTTACATGACTGTAGTACATTTGTTACAATTAATGAACCAATAGTAGTACATTATTATTAGCTAAAGTCCATATATTCTTCACATTTCTTCAGTTTTTCCTTAATGCCTCTTTTTCTATTTCAGTATCCCATCGCTGGTAGCACATTGTATTTGGTTGTCATGTCTCCTTAAGCTCTTCTTGGCTGCATCAGTTCCTCAGACTTTCCTCATTTTTGATTACCTTGACAGTTTGAGGTGTACTGGTCAGACAATTTGTAGAATAGTCCTCAACTGGGATTTATCTGGATATTTTTCTCATGGTTAGACTGGGGTAATATGTTTTGAGGAGGAAGATTACAAAGGTAAAATACCATCCTCATCACGTTGTATCAAGGGTATAAAGTATCAATATGACTCATAACTGTTGATGTTGACTTTGATCACCTGGCTTGAGGTAGTGTTTATAATTTTTCTCTGTAAACTTATTCTTTCTTTTTCTTCCTTTCCATACTGTAGTCTTTGGAAGAAAGTTATTATTCACAGTCCACACTTAAGAAGAAATATCTACATAAATTATTTCAAATTCTTCTGCATGGAAATTTGTCTCTCCCCTTCCCAACTTATTTATGCGTTCCATCATTTATTTATATCAGTATGGACTCATTAATATTTATATTATACACTGACTTGTAATGCAATTCTACTTAATTTTCTCACTCAAATTCTTCCACCTTTGCCCACAGGAAGCTCTTTCAGTTGGCTCATTTGTCCCTTTGATATAACTCTATCATCATGGAGTGGTGGTTGTATTTTTTATTTTTTATTTTTTTGGCATTTCCTTACATTGTAGAAAGATGCTCCAGGTTTATCTTATATATTTCGTGCCCCAGTTCTAGAATTAGCCATTTTTCCAAGGAGTCCTGTTTTTCTAACGAATAATTGCATTAGAAACCTAGATTTGGTTGCTAGGTATGCTCATTGCTACTGGGGTGTTGTTGCTTCTGAGTCCTCTCAGCTGACAGTCTATTTGCTTTTAAACAAAGCCATAGATTGTGAAGGAGTACTTTAGGGATAGTGGAACTTCCCAAGGTCCCTGAAGTCCTTTCCTATAGGTGACCCTCTCTTTAAAGTACATTTCAGATTTGCCATTTTTACGTGTATTTTGGATACCATCTGAGTCAGAGGTTCTCAACTCACATCTAGACCAATAGAAGATAAAAGAATTCCACTAAGATTCAAATATAATGGGTGACTTTTTAACTTTTGTGCAGCAAGCCTTAGGGAGCTATTGGGACTGATAGAGATAGGTGGAACTGTTGAATATAATCTCCCATGTGTGCCTTAGTAAGGAAAAAAATGTTTGGAAATCACTATTCTAATAGAATCAACCAGTCTTTGTCAACTCAGAGATACATAAATCTATTCCAGGTATATAAGTGAAATAGCATCTGTCTGTAAATAATGAACCTGTTTTTCATATCTAGTAGTGGCCACTGACTTCTACTATGTGCCAGGTGAGAAATTCAGTCCATACAGGTGATTTTATGCAATTTCCAAGAGTGACATTTATAGTGAAAAGGGCTCTTAATTTGACAATGTCAGTATTCACCTAAAATCTCCAGTTTGATACCACTTGAAGGTAATCAAGGATGACTTTTCTATGTTTTATTGATCTCATTAAAAGTTACTCTACTGATGTCATTGTGATTAAAAATGAAGATATGAAATATTTAGTAATATTCTCCACCCATTTGAATGACAGCAAGAAAAATTTACTGTTTGTGACCTTTCAGTAGCCAATTGGCTACTGAATAATTTTTAAATTTTTCTTTGGCCAGTCTCAAGAGTGATTAGTTGAATTTCCCAGCATAATAATGGGCTGGTAATATGAGAATGGTAGAGGATTAAGTCATATTTTGAGAGACAGTGCCAATCCAAGAATTACACCAGTATTTACAATGGAAGCATGAATTAATAGGATAAAAATGATGAAGGTAATCTTATTTGACAAAATCTCACATATCATTTTCTCAACAACTTGGAACAAGGGGTGACTTAAGCTGTGAATGAAGATAGATATAGTCATATGATCCTGCATTGAATTCACAGATATTGAAAAGAACAATTGGCTGGGTGCGGTGGCTTGTGCCTGTAATCCCAGCACTTTGGGAGGCCGAGGCAGGTGGATCACATGAGGCCAGGAGTTCAAGCCCAGCCTGGCCAATATGGTGAAACCCGGTCTCTGCTAAAAATACAGAATTTTGCCGGGTATGGTGGTGCACATCTGTAATCCCAGCTACTCGAGAGGCTGAGGTACGAGAATTGCTTGAACCAGGAGGCAGAGGTTGCAGTAAGCTGAGATTGTGCTACTGCACTCCAGCCTGGGTGACAGAGTGAGACTCCATTTCACACACACACACACACACACACACACACAATTAAATATAATTGAACACCTGTAAAAACCTAACATTTAGGGATAATTATGACTGAGTGCAGGGAATCAGTTAGAGGTTCAAAATTATTATGACCATTTACCTCTGCAACAAGGTAAACAGAACAAGGAGCTCCCTTATAAAATGGGAAGCATTATCCAAATATTTTTGGTCTCTAGTAGTCATCGAAAGAAGTGAGGTTCTCAAAATCTGAATGCCTCACAACATCTTTCTGAACAGTTCCTTAGTATATATCTAGCCAGGAGCACAATTGCTGTGATTTCAAATGTGAATAATCAATTCACGTTTGAATGATTATTACTCCAGCAAAACAACATCAGAAGAAAAGTTAAGGGAGTGAATACATTTGAAACGAAAAGTATAGCATGTTGCTAATTTTTGAATCTATATGGTGGGTACATGAAGATTCATCATGTTGCCCTGTGTATTTTTTTGATTATGTTTGAAATAGTCCATAACAAAAAAATAAATAAAAAGAAGAAATAAATGTAAGTATACAGTAATTTTACCTGATTTTATCATCACTTAAATGATCCTGGCCTATAAATACCTAGGCATCATATATAAGCAAGTATTTTTATTTCAGTCAATAAACATTCATTGAATACATATCATGGGACTCACTTTATGACATATTGCAAGGAGACCTGTGTCTTTAGAAAAGAAAGTGATGCTCTAGTCTGTATCAGACACAAAGAAATAGCTCTTAGCACCTTCCAGTCTCCTACCCTACTTCCCATTGTGGTCACCAAGAGATTTTCAAGGACAGTGAACATATCTCATAATTCAATTCCAACTTAACTATTGATCCGTGAAAAGTTAAGTGTCAACAATTCGGTTGCCCAGGTAGCAATTTCCAGGACAGCAGATAGTTTCTTGTCAGAAAAATGAAAGCCTGGATCTTATAGAATTAACTGACCTCAGAAAAGATCAAGATAGTACAGCAGGATCTTGAGACAGCAGGAATTTCATTCCTGAAATGAAATGTAATTAGTTATTTTTCTACCTCCTTTTGGTTGTAAGCAGGAGTCTCTGATTCCATTATTTTTCATGGCAATTTGATAACCTACTTGTTAATAAAATTATATAAATAAATTTTGAAATAGCAAAGAAGTAACCGTTTTACTTTATTTTCATTTCATTAGCATTAAATTGGATGTTTTAATGTTTAGAAATATAACCATACTGTTGTACATTAACTATGCAATTTCAACTTCATTCAGTTTATTTACTGGAAGGAAGCAGATGTTTACAGTTTAGTCAACAGGACTACCTGCTTTGTAAGAATTAATAGGTTATATTTGATAACCACAAAAGAAGAATTGTTCTCAAATAGTCACTGATGAGTTGGCTAACACTGGTATTTATATATACTTTTTAGTTTCATCCCTTGTATCATTGCACAATCTTAAGTGACTTTGTTTTATGGCTGTTTTGCTCAGAATCAAGGTTTTAACCTAATGCAGGGTTGCAAACTCAAAATCTTTTCAGAGGTCAAGAAGGTAATGTGATGAGTGTGGCAGGCCAACTGAAACATTTTGGAGTGTTGGAAGTTGCAGCAATCCCCTTCATAATCTCATTTCATGCATTCTATTCTAATGCCACTACCTCCTATTTTTCTAGCTCATTTTTTAATATACCTTACCTCTAATAATCTATTGATTCCACCCAGACCTCCTTCTCATTGATCTCACATGTTTTTCACTGTACCTTGTTCTCTTCCCATCTAGCATAGTTCCAATTCAGTGGATCAATCATTATAATCACTCCCATATACACCCTCTTGCTTCTGTTGACCCTTTCTCCCTTCATCTTACTCGCTTGTGGAAACCATAACACTGTTTAAACCTAACTGTCCATCTATACTATGCCTGCATCCTTGCAGCTAAACTTGGCTGAAGGAAAATATATAATAACATTGACTGGTTTCACCTTAAATTCATTGTCAGGGACCTCGAATTGACCTTTAATGCTACCAGGTAGTTTTATTTTATATTAGGCCATTCAGTCTCCCATCTGCCTAGATGACTATTTTATATCATCTCCACTCCTCAGGTCTTCAATATCTCCTCCCCCTTGCTTCCAGTTTCACAGAGAAAAAAAAAATGATGTAATCAGGAAAATCTGCCACTAGATCTGCCCACCTACTGTCATCTGTACCTACATATTCTGCCTTCCAGCCTGTTACCACAGGTGAATTGGCCTTGCTTCTATGTAAGGCAAGTCACTTCATGTGTACACCAGATTCTATCCCTATTTGCTTACCCAAGAACATCACCTGAGCAATTCTCCTCTCTCTCTCTCTCCCATATCATGAAATTTTCTATTTCTACTGGATCATTTCCATCAGCATATATATAGATCAATATTTATGCCATCTAAAAAAAAATCCTCTCAACTCCACTTCCCTGACAGCCACTATTCCCAGTTTCTTGCTCCCATTTGGAAAAAACTACTTTAAAGAATTATCTGGTAATGATATCATGGTTGTTTACATATGTCCAAACCCTTCAACCTGTACCCATTAAATATGTGCAGTTCTTTGTGTATCAATTATATCTCAATAAAACTATTTATAAAAAAAGAGTTGTCTGCATTCAGTTTTGAGTTCTTCACCACTCATTCTCTAGTAAACCCATTCCAATCAAAATTTTACCTTCACCGCTCTTCCAAACCTGCTCTTATAAAAGTCTCTGATGACCACAACAATGCCAAATCCAATGGGCAGGTCAATTTTCAGTTCTCCTATTGACCTGTAATGTCATGTGGCATAGTTGATCACTCCCTTCTTTTTGATAAAATATTCTTTACTTGACTTCCAGAGAACAGTACTCTCTTGGCTTTCCTCATACTCTATCAGTTACTATTTCATAAGTTCTTTTCCTGGCTCCTCATGTTCTTTCTGACCCCTTAATGTTAGAGGGCACTAGGGATATAGGCCCAATGTTGCCAGTTTCTCTGATGTTTTGAAATCTGAATAATTGTGTGAAATTTCTCAATGTTTAAATTTATGGGACTCTCCTGTCCAAAAAAGCCCATACTCAGATTCAACCATTCAACTCAGTTCTCATACTCTAAACTAATAGGTTCTGACTCCAACATTAACCTAGAGAGTGATGGTATAGTCATCTTAAAGTAGGGCTGCAGCAGGTTTTATCTGTGTTGAAGTGAAGCAGGAAAATCAACACTCCAATGGCAAGACAGATTAAAGGAAACCCGCCACTCTCCCTAGAGTACATTTGAGCATTCAGTAGTAGAGTCATATGGTGTCCCTTTATGTGGCAACAGGCTCAATTCCAGCTTAATCCCTTGTGTGGCTATTGGAGTCTCCAAAAAAATGCACCCATCAGTATAGGGGTCCTTATTGCTAGCTACAGTGTACTGAAATAGGTATTCTATCAAGAGGATTCTATTGCTATAAAGTGGTGCTTCTCCTCCACCTTCCTTCCTGTCAATGATGAAACAACAACTCTTTAAAAGGGCAGAGGACTGAAGATGTGCAATAACTCTAGTCCCAGGCATGAAAAGTAACTTCAGTGAAAATATCCATTCAATGCTTATATGGACTAATATTGTGCCTTTCACTGTGGTGAACCCAAGAGAAAATTATGACACAGCATCTGCCTTTAAGCAGTTACTAAAGGAGGAATTACTAAGAGTTACTGAACTAGCTAGGACTCTTCTACACCTAACACTGTGGTGCAATCTTCTATATCACTATTAATACTACTACTGTGTCCTATTAGGATTATGGTCTCTGGAGCTGAACTGATTGGAGTCAAATCCCAGTTTTATTACTTACAAATTGTGTGACCTTGTGCAATTTATAGGACTACTCAGGTTCAACCAGGGGACTCACAGTTTGCAAACTCTGAACTATTGGTTCTGACTCCAGCATTAACCTAGGGAGTAATGGTATATTATGGCTGTGTGACCTGTGCCTTGCTTTTCCTCACATGGAAAATAAAGACCCATTTGGTTATTCAACTTAAAATATTTTGAACACTTGCATTAGGTGTTGAGTAAATGCATTGAAGGAGAGATTAAAGTAATGGAGCTTCCATTCTAGAGTTGGGAAAACATACAAATAACTAATGCAATCACAAGACTACACTGGGTAATCATAATTCTACACTGGTGAGAATGAAGAAGGGTCATGTTAGAGGAGTGACTGACGGAGAGGCCACTTTCAGTTAGGTGGTCAAGAAGGGCTTCACAGAGAAAGTGACATACAAACTGAGACCTGAATGACAAGAAGGAGCCAGTCTTGTGAAAATCTTGGGGCAGAGTATTCCAGTCAAAGTGAATACCATGTGTAAAGGTAATGAAATGGGAACAGGCTTGTTATATTCAAGAAAGCTAAAGAAAGGGCTGGGCGCAGTGGCTCATGCCTGTAATCCCAGCGCTTTGGGAGGCTGAGACAGGCAGATTACCCGAGGTCAGAAGTTCGAGACCAGCCTGGCCAACGTGGTGAAACCCCTGTCTCTACTAAAACTACAAAAATTAGCCGGGCCTGGTGGTGCACACCTACAATCCCAGCTACTTGGGAAGCTGAAGCAAGAGAATCGCTGGAACCTGGGAGGTGGAGGTTGCAGTGAGTTGAGATTGTGCCACTGTACTCCAGCCTAGGCAACAGAGCGAGGCTCTGTCAAAAAAAAAAAAAAAAAAAAAAATGCTAAAGAAGGGCATTTTGGTTGGAGTGTGGTGAGCTGGAGAATAATGCTACTAGATAAGGCTGGAAAAGCAGGCAGAGAACAGAGGACAGATGCTGTTGCATATTATGGACCAGAATAAAAAGTTAATTTTTAAATTAGTAATCAGGGATAAAATTAGTATTTATTTTTGTTAAACTGGAGAGTAACATGATCCAATTTCCATTTTAAAAATGATTACTTTGGTTGCCTGGTAAGAATGAACTACAAGGGAGACAAGCAAGAAGACCAAGTTGAGAAGCAATTGTATTAGTTGAGGAGAGATGTGATGGTAGCTTGGATTGTGGTGGTAGCTATAAAAATAGGGAGACATGAATGAATCTCAGATATGTATTGAAGGATGAGCTGATAGGACATACTGATGTCCTGGAGGTGAGAAAAAGCTCAGTAAAGGATGACTCCTGTTGCTTTTGACTGAAGCAACTGGGTGAATCATGGTGCTATTAATTGAGAAAGAAGACTTGGAGATGAACAAAGATCATAGTACCTACGTCAGAGAATGCTGATGAGCACTTAGCACCAATACTGACATAGAGTAAGCACTCCATACATTATCTCTTATTTCTACTTTTGCTACCACCGCCACTGCTACTACTAGCTATAATTTTTTTAGCTTTTATTATGTGAAAGCATTGTACTAATCCTTAGAATAACTCATGAGGTAGGTCATATTATTGAAGATGATAAAACTGATACTTATAGAAGTAAAGAACTTGCCCAAGGACACATGGGTAGTAAATGATGGAGCTGGGATTTGGACAGGTTTGACTCCAGAGCTCATACACATTATCAGTTTTCTCTACTGTCTTCTCAATTATTATCTATTTTCACTGTTTTTTATAGTAATCTGTATTTGTATATTACAATAAATGAGATATGGTTATTTACATTAATTCTTGCCTATAAAATGTTCTGTGGTTCTGTGTGTTTTTAGTTTCATCAGTGAACATTATTGTCTGGTGATGAGGATAGAATTTTATTAATTAAAGATGGATAACAGAGGGCAATGAAATAGAGATTCTAAGTTCATGAAAAATGATGATTAAGTTAAAGCAAGAATTTTCAGAGAACCAGACTTCTTGTTTTACCAAGTTTAAAATCCTTTGTGATCACTTTTCAGTTTACATATACAGAAGTGCTTAAAAGTTGTTTTCCACCAAAGAATAGAGATGAATTTTGAAGCATATATATCCTTAAATGGCTCTTTTTGTCTGTTTACTCTGACTTCAAAACCTCTAATATATAAGACTCATGATGAATCAATTAGAGAAACATATACATCAGTATATGACAAAGTGCTAGAATGAATATAATCAGGTGTCATAAATGTATGGTTATCTTTTCCAAAAACTCATTGCATGACACTACTTCCCTCCATTCACCTTAAAGTTGAAAATGTTCATTTGGGTTGATTCCAAGTCTTTGCTCTTGTGAATACTGCCGCAATAAACATACGTGTGCATGTGTCTTTATAACAGCATGATTTATAATCCTTTGGGTATATCCCCAGTAATGGGATGGCTGGGTCATATGGTACTTCTAGTTCTAGATCCTTGAGGAATCACCATACTGTTTTCCATAATGGTTGAACTAGTTTACAATCCCACCAACAGTGTAAAAGTGTTCCTATTTCTCCACATCCTCTCCAGCACCTGTTGTTTCCTGACTTTTTAATGATTGCCATTCTAACTGGTGTGAGATGGTATCTCATTGTGGTTTTAATTTGCATTTCTCTGATGGCCAGTGATGATGAGCATTTTTTCATGTGTCTGTTGGCTGTATGAATGTCCTCTTTTGAGAAATGTCTATTCATATCCTTTGCCCACTTTTTGATGGGGTTGTTTGTTTTTTTCTTGTAAATTTGAGTTCTTTGTAGGTTCTAGATATTAGCCCTTTGTCTGATTGACAGACTGGATTAAGAAAATGTGGCACATATACACCATGGAATACTATGCAGCCATAAAAAAGGATGAGTTTGTGTCCTTTGTAGGGACATGGATGCAGCTGGAAACCATCATTCTCAGCAAACTATCGCAAGAACAGAAAACCAAACACTGCATGTTCTCACTCATAGGTGGGAACTGAACAATGAGATCACTTGGACTCGGGAAGGGGAACATCACACACCGGGGCCTATCATGGGGAGGGGGGAGAAGGGAGGGGGGAGGGATTGCATTGGGAGTTATACCTGATGTAAATGACGAGTTGATGGGTGCTGATGAGGTGATGGGTGCAGCACACCAACATAGCACAAGTATACATATGTAACAAACCTGCATGTTATGCACATGTACCCTAGAACTTAAAGTATAATAATAAAAAAAAAAAGTTGAAAATGTTCACAGTAGAACACAAATGAGATCTCATTCCTTCCTAACTACAGTTTTGTTTTGTTGTTGTTTGTTTTTAATAAAAGTGATGTTTTTCAGCCAATATCCTTTTAGCTCTTAGGTATTTATTATTCATTAAACAAATATTTATTGAGTACCTCCTGTGCAGAGGGTACTAAAAAAAGCAAAAGTGAATGATAGAGCTCCAGACTTATAACAAGTCAAAAGGGGAGTTAGGACATGTATACATATCACAATCAAACAAGCATAACTCCCATGTGACTCATCATTAAATTGTATCCTAGAAAACATAGTCTAGCAACTAAACATATTTTTTAAAGTCTGAGGATAGATTTACTGTAGTCTCTTAAAAAATATTTGATATTTTTTAATATCTTTGAGATAAGCCCATGTGTAACTCGCAGCAACAAAAATCATCTTTTCACATTACTGTCATTCCTAGTATCTCTCGTATATTTCAGCTGCCCAGAAACCTCTCTCATTACTCCTCTCATTACCTGCTAAAAAAATCTTCCTGGAATGCATCCCCTACAAGTTTCTTCTCTTTTTGCCCTTTCTCATCCTCTAGCACTGTTTTCCTTTCAGGAAGCTATTTTTTTTTTTTTGCCCTTTCCAATGTAATTTAATTAAACTAGCAGTGCTCCTTGCAATTCTTCAGCTCTTTCTGCCTATTACTCCTATTCTGCACAATAAAATCTCAGGAACTAACCTGCCATACCAAGGATCTTGTAAAAGTTGTTGCATTTAAAAAGACTAATGCAGTGAAAAAGAGAATTATGTTTAGAAGGCAAGAAGAAGGGAAAAGCTGCAAACACTAACTTGATGGCTTTTATTCCATCATACATGAGGGAAAGTGATATGTGCTATAGGAAAGATGAAGTAATAGTACAGTAAGTAGGAAAAATAGCTTTTGTCTTATAGAATCGGGCTTATTTGAGATGACTCTTGAGGATCTAAACAGGTGGTGATAGTAGAGGTCTTCCCAGGCAGATAAAACAATGTCCCAGGGCAAGGAGGTAGTAAAACATGGGCCATACACAGGGAAAAACAGGGAGGTAAATTTGGTCAGAACCTGGATTTATTGAGGTGTTTTTTTCCTGAGTATGAACCTAACAATACTTGCTTTATGAAGGTTTCAGATGTTTTTGAAACATGGTATTTTAGACATTGACCAATTCTTAGAAAAAAAGCTGAAAGACTCAACTAATGAGCACCTTAACTTACAGTCAGGTAATAAGGCATGTTTTGCAGATGATGTTTTCACAGAGAAAATGTATATTTAAAGGAGGCAAATTCCCTTCTATGACCTGACCCTCATTAAAGAAAGGCAATGCTGCTGACTAAAGCATTGTTAGTCTTAGCATGTACTCCAACCAGTTTTCTCACAGGTGTTGATAAATTCACATGGAACCATCCCCACTCTCTCACCACAGTGAAGAGTGATTCAGCTTGGTAAGATGGCTCATTAATATTTGTTGGGTATAGTCTGTATCTATAAATATGAGATAGAGAAAAGCTAAGTGAGAGGGGTAATGTATTTTTCCACCTTGGGGCCTTGATCACATTCAAGCAAGACCCAAGCCAATACTAATCTACACACTCGTTTCCAGACCAGATCTCGCTCTTCAACACTAAGGCAATATACACGTACCTGAGTATAGAGATATAGTATATACACTTTTAATTTTTTAGTCCTGTTACCCTGATCCCCTGTCAGTGCCTTCCCTTTACTTCCTACAAGGAAAGTGGCTTGACCATGTTTCATATTTACATTATTCTCTTTTACTCTTGAGCAAGAGATCTCTCTCTCCTCCTTTTAAGCTCAGTCTAAAGATTGCCACTTAAGCACCATGCACACTGTCCACACACAGAGGAGGCTTTCCATATATGCTGATTATTGACTTACTGGCTGAAACCCTCAGATCAGTAGGGTCTGGAAGTTTTAAATTTGCTCACATGAATCATTTTTTAGTATATTGTTTTACCAATAGAAATAGATGACAGGAAGGCAATTTTGCGAGGTGACAGTCCAAATAATAATATTGAGAATGCTAGTATTTTACAGCAGGGTACAAAGTCACAGAAAATTCTGATTTTTAAGCATTTAGGGAAGTTTCTATATTAGGTAATGTCACTATATACACACTCTGCTCAACTTTTGACTTTGATTCCACATGACATGAAACAAAGATAAAATTTCACTGCTGTTTCTAAATAAAATATAGTTTATTTTACTTTATTTTAGAGACAGGTATAGCCAAGTTTGACTTACTGGCACATGGATGGGTGATCAGAAAAAAATAGGTCAATGAAAGCTTCCCTGGTTTTTGCCTTTCACCACTTTGCTTGTTGTTATCTCAAATGGCAAGCCCAGAGAGGACCATTATAGCTTTTCTAGAGGTAAAACTCACTATTTTTGACCAAGTCATTGGTCCCCATGAAATATCCATCCCCTTCTCTCACCCATCAGAGCTGGGCCTTTCTCCTAGCAGCATTGTTTTTAAAGCTGTCTTCCTCTGTAATTGCCCATCTCACTAAGCATGCTTGCCCAAGGGCTCAAAAGTCAGGTGAGATTGCTTCTACTGGGTTTGTAGAGGATATTCAGTGATGGAAGTAGAAATAATTTTTATGTATTAAAACCTTTCCTCTGGACTTACAGAGAAAAAAAACTTTAATATGCATAACACAGGAAATCATGAAAATGTTAATATCTTTCCATAATCCTACCAAATATAAAACCCAAATCCAAGCAAACTGATTCAATGTTTTGCTGAAAAAAATAGTTATGAAAACAGTTTGTAGGACCAGAGAGATAAGTGTCTGGTCTCCTTCCTGGAATTATTCACCTTCCTTTCTAGTGCCCCCTCCTAGGGTCCCACTGCTCTCCCCTTTGATTTTCTTTCAGTTGGGCCCTATCCCAATCGTGTTTTTTATGCAGCTTGATGATCCTTTCCTCCCTCTCCTCCAGTCTCCACCCCATCCCCGAAGTTATTCCTAAAGGTACCACTGTCCCACCTCCACCCCAATCTTCTATCCTTACCCTCAGGTGCCTTGTCTAACAGACACAAAGGCAGGAAACTCCTTGGGTTCCTACACAGTGTCTTCTCTCCTTTTCCCTTCTGTTCCAGAGGAAGAAGTGGCCTTTCCAAACCCATCCACCCAGTAAATTAACTTCTTTGTATTGTTTTGTATTTCTGTGAACATTGCATTATTTTACTTTCATAAAACACAAGAATATAAAGAAGTAAAGGCCCTCTATCTCATGCCCCCTACTCTACCTCACTCCACCCTATGCTCTAACGTCCCACTGCCTACCGTCATTTGACCCCTGAGCCTACCCTCCCTAGGTAACTCGTAATGATTTTGCCCTCTAGTGGACATCTGGCAATATCTGGAGAGATTTTTCGTTGTCACAATTTGGGTGGGGTGGGAAGATGGGCACTACTGGATCCAGTTAGTTGAGGCTAGGGATTTTGCTAAACCTATAATGCACAGGATGGCCCCCAGAAATAAAAAAGCATATGGCCCCAAATGTCAAGAGTGCCAATGTTGGGAAACCCTGCCCTAGAAGGATATAAACAAGCCCAAGAACATTTTTGACAAGTACAAACTCTTTAATAACTAGTTAGGGAACTGGCCCCAAATCCTGAATGACTGTCATAGATTCAACAGGAAACAACCTAATGTCATATCTCACTGCTGCAGAGATGTCCCAGGGCCATGACAGTTTCTTAGTCACTAGGTCCACAGGCCCCAGGTGATGTCCAAGTCTCCTCCATTTGTGTCTCAGTCTGGTTCAGGTCTAACTCCTCTCCATTCTTCCACCTGTGAGCTAAAACGTACATGTACCCCTGATCAACACAGCTTACAGTCATCAAAGGGATAGAAGGAGACCAACCTGCCACCCACCTTTTGAACCCACCCACTCTTATCCTCCCCCATCTTACCCCTCCCTCTGAAAGTTGATTTCCCACTGGGATATGTTTCTGTTATGTTTTACATTTCTAAATTCACTAAGAGCTTTGTAGCTAGAGTTCCCTCCTACATTTATCATGGTGGTGGATTGGAAGATAAATTACCTCAGGATGATGGCACCATGCTTTCGCCCATGGTCTAAACCAGGAAACCCTCTGAGTGCTATCAGTTGCTGACTCACCTCCTTGGCAGTGGCAGGAGTTCTCTGTTCAAATCTGACTGTCCCTGGTTCTGCTCACTGGGGATTGAGGAGGATTCTCCTGTCATGAGGGCTCTAGAGTCATAGCAGTCCTCGCCTGGAGCTGGTGCTGGCATTCTCTGTATGTAGCCCTGAAGTATTCCCTCAGGAGTAGCAAAGCACTGCCATGTCGATTTGAGTCAACCATAAACCTGAGGTTAACCCCAGGCCTGTTTTGATTGTTTATGATGATATAACTCACTCAGAACATGAATGAACTTTCTATCCAGTTCATTCCCAGAGACTCCTGGAATGCAGGAATCTCCACTACTCAGCATACCCTGATGCAACTCCCCAGCCGGTTTGAACATATTATTTGATGGTCTCTTATTTGCAACTGCTCTCCTGGTACCAATTTCTGACATAAAAATAATCT